>NW_010135943.1:61036-152809 GCF_000699245.1 Pterocles gutturalis | reverse complement strand
CTCTGAAGGGCTGTTTCCCAGCAGCTCCAGCACATGTCATTGCACATGAACAGCGAGGCACAGGGGAGCCTCCAAAGCAGCAGCCACTGTCAGGCCAGGGGAAAAAAAGTGAAACACAAACTTCAGCCTATAGCACAACCTTAAAATGCCATCCTTGAAGACACTATAAATACTAGGAAGCGCTTTACAAGAATAAACGCAGGATTCAAGTGTTCACTTTTACGTTGCTCTGAGCACAACTTTCATAAGCACACCTGGAAACTCTTGGTGCACAATCGCCCTCTTTGCTGCACACCCACTGGTTAAAGGACAGTGACTCACAGATGTACAAGAGGATTACTCTGAAATTACATGGTTTTTTCTGTTGGTGTCCCTTCCCATAAGCCTGAAATTCCAGCCAGATTCCCAATATATCCCAAGTTATTTGAATGACACTGAGTTCGAGAAGTACCTGAATGTATTTATAACAAATTGCTGTCACCTCCTGAAGCTCAGGAACGCTACATGCGACAGCAAAGCATCAGTTAAGGTGCAGTGATTGCCACTGAGCCTCACTGGGAAACTCCAGGTTGCTCTGAACCTCTAAACAATGAGAAAAATCACCAGGATGTGGAAAACGAGAGCCCACACAGCTGAACCCCCTACATCCCCAAAATTATTCCATTAATTAAACCCCCAATAGGCCTGTGCCGGGTTTCACAGCACTATCAACTGTAATTGTTCCCTGGAACATTTCCCTGTACGTTCTGTTTTCTCGTGTCTCAGCCAGCGGGCATACGTGATCACACGAGACTCTTAGCTCTCATTAAAAAGCTGCGCATCCCTCAAGGCTACAGAGGGAAGCTCAGAAAGATTTATTCCATAAGGAGAAAAAAAAAAATAAAGGAAGGCAAACAAAAGGAGGATTATATTTTGGAATTGGACAGGCCATTATGGCTCAAATTCTGCCAAAATACGCAACCTAAATATTTCAAAATATTTCAAATATTTCAAAACTAACTGTTAAAATTGGTCAGAGTTACGGACCAGTAGAAACATGACCTGAACCTAGAATGTATTAGACAAGCTGGAAACCCTGCCTGTCATCCACCTTAAAGATGGACACAGAAGGGACATGGGTCACTGAATGTGCATATATCCCTACAGTAATTCTATCCTATAGCTTGGGCATGTTCTGCTCAAGAGGCTTTTAGGTTTTGTTAGTTTAAGGTGACAACCAAAATCCTAATCCAGAATAAGGAGCCGAATTTTCCTAGAGGGAACTAATCCCAGGTTTTACATAGCCCCAGATCTCCCTTTTTTGCTACCAACAGCAGTTTAAAGAACTTATTTCCAGTGTACCCATGACAGGTTGTCTGATCCTATTTATTCAGTCTCATACTTAAAGGGGTCAGTGGAGGCTTTGTCCGCTCAAATGCACAAGCCTGAGAAGTGTCACATTCTTCACTCCAGGGAAATGCAAGTCACGATTACACCAGAGTTAAAACTGTCCAGACGAAATCAGAACTGACCACAATCTAATCCTTTTGAGGGACAAAGTCAAAGGGTATTTTCTCCAGAAAAGACGCTTACAAAGGTCTTGCTTTTCTTGTGTCAGCTTGTTTTTACTAACGGGTCCTGTGCTCTCTATTACACAAAAATATTTAACTAATATTAAAGACAAACAAGCTGCTTAGAGAAGTAGCAGTGCTTTGATACAATAAAAATGAGATATTTCAAGGTATGTATCTATTAAAGAAAGAAAGTACTGCCTTACGTGAGCAAATACACCCAAATGGGCACTGTCCACAAGCTGTAAATGAACAGGCTAAACTGTGTTGCAGTGATTTGTGCATCTATACACAAATGATGACACTGGAGTCTCGCTTTGCCTTTGCTGAACTTCACAAGGTTCCCATCAGCCCATTTCTCCAGCCTCCCAAAATCCTTCTCAACAGCAGCCGTGCACTCAAGCATCTGGAGCACATCACTATTCCATCTGCATGCATGCTCTGGATTAAGTTAGTGGAGATCATATCTAGATTTAACTGCTGCTCTTATTTTTGGGAAATGCGTGACTTTGTCATAGAGATAAGATATCTCAAAGGAACAGAACTTTGCTTTGAAATACTGCACACCCTGCAAAGTAAAAATCATCAGGGCTCTCACATGTGATGGTGCCTGTACCCTAGATATGGGGCTGCCAGGCTGCCTAGCTCCTGTGTCATTTAAAATCAAATTACTGTGGAAAAGGAGGGTTCACCTCAGAAATGTGACTGGTAAAATACATACAATACACATCCTTCTCTCAAAAAAACCTCTCGCCTAAGTGGTTTTCTGAATCAGTATATTACACAGTAAATGTGGAGCTCTTCAAATAGTAGCAACTACAATAGGCGACTTCAAAGTCTAAGTGCAAATGGTCCAAAGAAAATCACACTAAGTGTTTGAACAAATTTCATTACCATACATGATTTTTCCAAGTTTCGTTCCCCTGTAAACTCAAGCTAACTCTTGGAAAGATTCTAACCCTCAGCAAGATGTAATACTCTAGCTGAACGCTGCTTGCAAAGACATTGCTGTGTGAAAATATGTCTCATCAAGACCCACTTGGAAACACGACATTCATTTAAGACATTATTTTTCTTGGCTGCTAAGAAAGAGTTCTTGTCTTCTATAGACCACTGTTGTCCTACCTGCACAGGGTCCCACGCCCACTTCCACTGCCTCATTATCACTTTGTACTTCTCCATGCTTTTTCAAGAGCTATCCCTTCTCATTCATTGCCAGTTAATTACCAGCAGCTCTTTTCAGTAACAACCATTCTTTTGTTGCTCATACATCTGCCAGAACAGGCGCATCTTCTAGGGTACAACTTCTCAGTGGTAGCATTACATAAATAGGTATTAACTGCCGCCCTTGTAACACAAAGGGAATCTTCTATCTCTACCAAATTTATTCTTCTTTTTGAAGTAGCACCACTGTAGCCAGAAGGTCCAAGATAGAAGCAAAGCAGAAACTTACCTTCTCTTAATCGTAAGCATTGCTCCCAAGAGGATAATAACAAACATCAGAAGACCAGCTATCACTCCGGCCATTTTCACTGTGCTGTCAACTTGTTTTTCTGGTTCCACTGCATTGGAATTCTGGGTGGAAGCGCCTTAAAAGATGGAGGGAGAGGAATAATAAAAAGAGAATTTGTAGAAAAATCATGCAATGATCCACTTTAAATATTCATTTGAAAGCCCAACAACGTATTTGCAATCAAACTGCAATAGACAATTGTCCATCTGACCAAATCTGCCTTTCATAAGGGCTAATGACAGATAATTCAGAGCAGTAATAGGGTGTAAACTCCCAGTGCAAAGCAGCTGACTCTAATGTTTTACCATATTACACTGTAATGAGGAATTTACTCTTCTGAAACACTCAGCATGCACCCAGAAGCAGCAGAATTAATAGCAGTTATAATTTTCATCTCAAATAGCTTAAGTAGAGGTGCAGCCCTTGCTCACCAAAATAATGAAATGTAAAAGCTTGCCGTTACTTGCAGAAACTTTTTTTCTTCTAAAATCAGAACACATTTTTATTTCTCACTATACTGAAGGCCTAGCTTTTGTGAACATACGGTTACAATTTTGCACGTAACCAGCATTAATCCAATGCACAGAGCACCCTCCACATCACCTAATGTGTTCCATACATGAGTTCTTGTACAGCCCAGGCAAGACAACATCATTTCTATTTGAAATTTTTTGGTTTTTAAGAGTAAAGTCTGCACAACTAAAAATAAAACATATTTAGGAATATTATTTGCAAAGCATTTCTTCTTTTACTTCCTCGGCATGATCTGACTTTAAGGGTCTTTCGCCCCAGCAATAACTGAGGACGTTGCAGATGTTGGGACTACATGTATAGTACTTATTCTATACCTTAGCTTTGCTGACTTTGCTACTTGCTGCACAGACTTTTTTTCCAGCTATAGTTTAAACCACTGAGCTTGATTTAGAAAGCCCCACAAGATTTAAGTCATGGCTACTCTAAAGACTAAATATTATATTCCTGGTGTACTTAACTACTCCTAAAAATATCACCATTGCATTTGATGAAGTTAAATGAATTCATGTTACACAACACCACAACCTTATCTTGGGCTTCACCTTTGCTGTTGGAGTCTGCCAAGTCTTCCTCTACAGCTCAAACACAGTAGGAAAAGGGAATCAAAGGTGAAAACAGAGTGCTGTCATCAGAAGACAGTAATGTTTTGCTCTTTTAACAACTTTGTGTTGCTGACCTTCAGGAGAAGCTGAATCACTTCTTTTCACAAAGTCAGTCACTTGGGGAGATAATATTCAATTGAGTCCATATGTTGGCGAGACAGCAGAAAGCCTCACTGGGTTAATTCTTTTGCTCATTTGTCACACGTTAAACTGCATATGCTTTAACAGATCTGTCTGCAAGGATGGGTCCCAATGGTTACCAAGATCAAATCATACCGCTGAATATAGGGCTGTCTGAATAGGGCCTCAGCTGGTGGGCTTCCAGGGAGAGGATGTGATCTCAAAGTTACATTCTCCTCTCATCATATCTTGAAGAGTACATATAGAACAACGATATAATGAATGCAAAACAAGAAAGCTCACCACATGCATAGATAAAAGCATGATTTCACTTTTCCTGCATCTAAGCTGTTAATCTAGTTTGCCACAGCGAAACACAATATCTACCAAGCAAAAACACTGTCTGTTTGAAACACACATGTAATTTTCAGCTTTATGTCCCTGACAACTCTACAATTTTCCCAGTCAGTTAAAAGCTCATTGATAACTTCTGTGTGCAGATGTCTGAAATGCAGTAACGGAGCTCCTGAGCATGAAAATAAAATAACGTATCAGTTGCCTATTACCATTTTTATTTGACAATATCTCTTACAATCTCGGGTCACATCTGCCCAAGAGGTGAGCTATATCATTCAGGCAATCCCAGCACTATCACACCACAAAGTAAATGACAAAGGTACAATTTTTCCCTGAAAATGGCTACAACTCTATTCACTTGAAGTGAAACTCAGAAGTACTCCAAATTATCCTTCGCTTGAGTTGCAGTTACTCCTATGACCCTAAATAATAGGTGTTAGAGAATGGTTTTCTACCACAAACAGCACAGTCAGACCCCTTCCATTTCTGTACCATCTGAATAGCCTCCTGAATTGCAAGCCACGTTAAAAAAAATGAAGAATGTGCTGTCAACTCCATCTTCTAACCCACTAGATTAGTTTGATTTTGCCAGGCTGTTCCTTGTTACTACAGGCGATGGGTGGTCAGTGTATTTTTATTTTATATTTCTCATCCCATTGTAGACTTCCACAGTTCTAGAAAGAGAATAAAGGCTTATTATCCATCCTGACACCTACACGCTGTGGTGACTGATTCACTTGAATCTTCTGTGTAACTCTTTCTATCTGTCTTGGCAAAGGCCAACAATTCCTTTAGGCTACTAGTCCAACCATTTGTAAGTTGTCTCAGCTAACAGTACCGAGGAATTGATGATATGACAGTGTCAGTAAATTCCTGGGTCTTGGATTCTTAGAGCTGTGCAATGAAACACTACTGCAAAAGTCCCTTGATTTTCTGACATATTTCCCTTGTAGATGCCTAAATCTGCTCTGGTCACTTGTACTCCCACCCACTCCACCACCAGCTGTAGGTAAGGAGAAGTTTTCTCTTCTGGCAGAAGGAGGTCTGTGAGCTGTTATTGTACTTGCAGAAGATGACTTCTGCTGCTCCCCAGGGTAACACTTTATTAGAATTAATTTTGCTTCTCTCCTTTACTGGCATGCAAGCAGATCTGAAGCTCTCTGAGCACAGAAGCCTGTAAAAACTGCTCAGACGTCCCTTTCATACAAATGTCTTTAAACACACTTGGAAAGCTCTGCACTACTGTACCCTTTTCTTTCTGAAAAACAATGTTTATATAGTGCTGACATTAAAAGGAAAGAAAATAAACTATAACCATATTTTCTGGTGGTTACTTCCACCACATTTCCTGGAATAAATTGCTCCTCATAACTGAAGCTGGATACTGGAATAATAGGATATAGACCAGGTCACCGCTGTTATTACTGTGTGTATTTCAGTGGCACCCACAGCCCCCGCAAAGGCCAGGACCCCATTACACTGTACAAACATGAAGTAGGACAATTTTCTGCCCTAAGCTTGCTTTCTTAATAAGGAAGGCAAATGACAGAAGACAGTGCCAGAGAAGTGGAGACAGCAGGTCCCTTGGCTCCCCATATCTGTGCATTATCTACCAGACCAGGCTACTACTTTCCGAGATACACATTTACGTACTGTACAGAATGCACTTTCCCAGGAGCTCAGCCAGTGGCATGAATGTGACTCTCAGAGGCATCGGCGTTCACTCGTCATTCCATTTTACATTCACAGCTATGTCACAATTTTAGTCCATTCCCACGAACCTAATTTCCTTTGCTTTCTCAGCTCTTTTCAGGATCCCCAGAGATCTGGCATCTTGCAGTGAGACAGAACACATCACACGCAGCACACTCAGGGGAGATACTGTTCTGGCGATGCTGCAGAGATGCAAAGAGAGCAGAGCAGGGGCAGTGGGGGTCTTTCCCAGAGTCACCTGCCTCATCAGCCCACAAGAAGTCAGGTTTATGGATCATCACATGCTGATGATTTTTTTTTTAGTAACACACTCACAGGTACCCAAGGTCTAATCCATCTGTTCCACTGTGGATTCATAGATACCTGAATCCCAGACTCATTCAGTAACATGCAACTACTGGAAGCACAGTTTCATATTGTACCAGCTCCTTTCAACCTTCTCAATTCTTCCTTGCTTCAGGTGATGGTTTAAGCTGGCCCTGCAGTGGCTGGAAACTTAAGGATAATAATTTTTAAATCCAAAATTAACTTCAGTATAGAGGGCTGCCACTTGTATTTCAGAGTTAAACCTTTCAGAAGATTTCTTCTGCTGAAAGTGTTTCTGTCCACAAGGAAGAGATTACGTGTTCAGCTACTTTGAGCTGGGAGATGGTTTGCAAGTGATTCCAACAACCTAAACTCCAGTTTTTGCCAGTCATAGCTAAAGAGGAAAACCTTCTCAAAATGCTAAGAAAGTGAAAAATCATCCACTTACCAGCAAGCAGTCATACATAGCGTTATACACTCCTAGAGTGATCTTCACGTGTACCTTAGACTCCCTTACTGCTCATGCAAGGTAAGTAATATGTTATGTCATTTACTTTATAGATCTGGAAAGCTTAAGGAGATGCCTTTGGCATTACAGACACCCAAGAGCAGAGCTGAGGAGTGACATTTCTGGACTGACACCCTGTGGCAATTCCATCAGATCACACAGCCTCTCAGAGACGGGGATGGGGGACGGGAGGGATGGAACGGGATGGAGGGAGAAACAGCGATGGCTGAGTGACAGATGCCATGGCAATCTTACAGCCAGCAATGCATGCAGGCATATTATTTGAAAACAATAAGCCACCAGATATAAGTGACCTCTGTGGTGGTGGCACACTGAAGAACACCCAGGAAAGAAAGCTTATTGAGTGCATGTAGCTAAACAGGACTGATAATACAAGTTCCTTATGTAAAACCTGTTTCACAAACTGTCATTAGAAACATTCTTTATGTAAAGCAGCAATTACAATATTGTATTAAAAAAAAAAAAGTAGGCAAAAGGAAAAATAATTCAAAAGAGCCATAAGCAGGAGGAAAAGTCAGGTATTTATGTGAGATTTTCAACTGACAAGGCATAAAGAACAAAGTCCTGTGATGGACGTGGTGCCACACTCATCAGTAGCCCTGTCACTGCCCTGGAGAGAGAATTGTCTGATACCACAACAGGAGGAGAGAAAGCAACAAAATGGGTCTGAGGACAGCTAGGTCAAATCACCAGGGACAAGAAAAAGGCAGTGCAAGTGTAAATGAGGGAGGGACAAAATGAGAGACGCAACACAAGCAATGGGAGGTTCAGCCACGGCCAGATGACAGGAAAGACCCAGAGAGGGGATAAGTCAGTCTGGCAAAGATGAGGTTTGGTTTCAAATTTTTAACACCTAGATTATAACTTCTCTTGAAATAAAAAGCAATCAGAAAAATTACTTCAAAGGATTATTTAACCCAGAAGAATTAATGAAAAATAATGGGTTCAAAGTCATTATGAGTTAAAATGAGCTGTTCAATCAGAGTCATTTCTTTGTGGCACATAATGGCCAGGCAGCATGCTGAATGTGAAATTTCCTAATAGACCCAGAGGCTTATTTTCAAAGGACAGTTATTCTCAAATTAGTTGTAAACATGATTTCTTTTTTTTTTTTTTACTGTGCTTTCTATGCAAGTGGCCTACAAATGATTACAGCATCTCTGCATGTAGCAATGTTCTTCCTTATGTTTTAAGATCCTGGCTATATCTATACCTCTGAAACATATTTCAATACACAAACACAAAGGCAGACACAGGTACCTCTAAGAATGATAATGTTGAGATAAAGGTGGAAGGGCCCAGATTTACATCTTGATCCAGAATACCTGCTACCCAGTGCTGCCCAGCAACAGCCCACTGCATCAGCTGGGCACAGGTACGGGCCATGGAGGACAGACCAGTTTGTAACCTTCAGCAGCGTATACCAGAGTACTGGGATAAAACCAGCTATGCACGATGCTGGTGCTTCTGCATGTCATAAGCCAACAAAGTGACACAGCTCATCAAACCCGAAAGACAGATTCCACTTGGGTAGCTCTTTGTTGTCATTCATTAAAAAAAAGGAACACCACCAACATCACTACACCAGTCTGCCACCTCCAGTCATTAAAGGCTGCAAACAGCACAGGCTTGAGACTACAATGAGACATTCTCATTTCTTTAAAAAAGCTCAAAAGGAATGCAAAAAATGATGAGAGCCAAGAGCTTTCAACCATATTCTAAGCAGAGAGAGCAGCAAAACAAAGCGATCCTAGAGAGAAAGACAGAGCAGAATTTATATGAGGGATTATCAGGCATCCAGGTTCAATCTGTAGGAGGATGAGGGTAAACACACAGTGAGGAATCAAGATTAGCATTATTAAACTGAATGAGAATTAAAAAATAGCAGTAAGAGAATAATTGATTCTGGGGATTCCAGGTAAATCCACCACAAAGGCTTTTCTTTTCTCCTCCTGTTTTTCTTCCTCTCTCTTCAGAAAAGCAGCACTTAATTTGTCATAAAGGCAGATATATGGCCCCCAAGAATGAGAGAGGTTATTACATTTACTTGAAAGAAGAGCTCAGACAAAGAGCAGCTGTTGTGATGCCTACAAGTGATGTGACGGTTCAGAGGGTGATGGCATGCTTCCGTTTTCACTCTCCACTTTTGCAGAGCTGTTTACAAAGTAACTTGAAATTACAAAAATGGGAAACAAGCACAATTCCCATTACCACAAGCTCGAATTTACAGATGTGGCTTAATTTTTGTATGCTCTTAAACAGACACAGGGAGGTCAATCTTTTGACTGACAGAGGCAAAAACTTTACAGTGGATGACAATGTTATGGATATAACACACACATCACACCCTGCAAGCAAAAGCTCATTAAACTTTGCACCACCCAGTCCCCCCTAGGCAGTTACTCTGTTCTCATCACAGTTATCGCTAAAAACCCACAGCCAGACCAGCTGCAGAAATTACAAAAGCAGCGAGCAAAGTCCAGAGGTGGGTATAAAATGAACACTGAAATCAGGCGACCTTTCAAGCCCAGCTGGCCAAAGGTGCAGCAGGTACCATGGTGGCCTACAAAAACCGTGCCCAGTAAGACTTCACCCTTGAGCTGATGGAGCAGCATGCAAAGGAGGAGACTCACCATTTTACAGTAAAAAGGGAGTCATATGGTCAAAGCATTAGGGAGTCTGTGTACACACACTCTATGTCTGCTGCATAAAATATGGGGAAACTTTCTGTGCTCTGCCGAGTCCAGGCAGCACATTCAGGCATGTCTTGAATGAAGATTTTTCTTTTCCCCTACAGTGATGTTAAGAAACATCCTCTCTCATGACATTGTCACACATCCTAATGCTACCATATAGTTTTTTTTAAAAGCCCAGTTCCTAGAAGAAACTGAGAAGCTGATGCATTAATAATAACCCTGTTCCTGAACACTGGCTCATTGAGAAATCTATGTAAGGAAACAGGCACAATGTCTTTGTAATAGCCTTGGGTTTGTCATGCCCTTGGAAGTGCTATTTAAGGACACCGACAATGATAATCTGTTTATGAAAAACTTGTTCTGTGATCCACACTACCTGACCAGCAGCTGATACACCTTAGAAAGTATCTCTATGTATAAGTAAATGGAGAAGAAATACTGACTACCAAAGAAGTTGGTGTAAGCGGGTTAGGATTATGCACCACTGCTGCCCTCTAAGATCCATCAGCCCTCCTCCTGCTTCTCCACCCATGGCTGCCCCTCTTCTGCCCCATCTCTCAGGCCCTGTGCAGAAGGCTCCAGAGGACTTTTGGACAGTTCTTCCTACAAATCTTCAAGCAGAAGAGTGGGGGGATAAAACCCAACTCTGAATTCCACAAGCAAGTCGTCATGCATCACTCCTTGCATTAAAACTAAATAAAAAAACCCAAATCCGCATTAAAACTAAATAAAAAAACCCAAATCCTTTCTGATTTGACCTTCACTTCTGACTTTAATGTCCAGCTACTGCCTTTTTATTCCCTTCCCTCCTTTGCCCGGCTGCTGGTTCATCTGCAGACAAAGGCAATTTTACAGCCCACCAGCCACAGCACACAGTCAACAGCATCCCTCCACACCAGGAGGGTGTCATAAAGGGAACAACAGCCTCCATGGCACTCCAGGTAAATCCACACCTGCTCTGATTCCAGGAGGACTTGGCTCACACAGCAATAACCAATTTAATTCTGCTTTTTCTAAAGACCTTTCTTTTCTGAAGCGACCCAGTGCATCCCAGCAGTGGATGCTTTGAACTACAGAGGTGATATTTTCACAGTCTGCTGTTGCCAATCCATCCCAAATTTCACCTGGAACACTGTGCCTCTCCCAGCCTCTCGCCTCCCATTGCTTATTTGAATTGGGGAGCCCAAGAGCAGGGTTTGGCAGTGCAGCAGAGCTCTGGAGTAGACAATGTCCTCTAGGAACTAGGCTGAGGCCATCAAACCCGGTCCATTCGTGGCCTCAGTTCTGCACCAGGTTCTTCACTAACTCCAAGTTGGTTCATTAGCTCCCTAGGATAAGGAAGCCCCTAAAGTTGACACTTAAAATCCCTCTAAGTAAGTCTTGATACCAAATGTGATGAAAATAAAGATGCTCACTGGGTTAAGAGGGCATCAACATGCCAGGAAGTTTGTCTTCCCAGTGGGGAATATTTTTCAGTATGAGCGACATAAGCATGTCTGCTATTAATTACGGTGATACAAGAACTTGTGCTAAAAAACAACTTTTAGAAGGCAGACACTTGTTCAGGGAAAAAGAAAAAAAAATTCATGCAATTAACTTAAAAAGTGTGCTAAAATCTTCGGAAAGAAATAGCACAAAACAGAATAAACCTGTCAAAGGAATAACATTTCAGTGTATCAGAAGACAAAATGCAATAACAAACAGATTTGAAATGGGATTAGATCTGTTTAAAAAATACATTATCTGTCTACAAAACTAAAATTCAAGAAAACAACAGAGCCCTCTTAGATGAACTTGAGGGAGCAAGAGCTATCAAACGAACAGTTTCCATATGAAGCAAAACTGTGTGTGAATGGTAGGATTTTTTTTCTCCTGATTTTCCATTGTTTTTTGCAGTCTTTTTGTTTTTCTCCCCATGATTTCACTGGTCACCTTTCAGACTCAGGTTCATTTCTGAGGTCTGAAGACTGTTACACACTCATGTCCCAGGAAGTTCCCTTTTCCCACTGCTGATGCACTACAAAAAGGCAGGACCATTTCTCTCAATCTTAAAACCATTTGAACTTCACAGTAACTCCAGTACCTTTTGCCCCTGTATCATTACAGCTGCCCTGATGTGTACTTGGAGTAACTGTTGGGTGAGGAAGTCACAGCCAGATAGGAATAACTGGGAGAGGAACATTTCTACAAAAATTTAATCCATCCCAAGACTGAAAACCCAACCCTCCTTTCCCCTCCCTTTCACATTAATCACATGTAACTTTGTTACACCCCAGTAAATCATTCTATGCACATCAGGCTAAAGCAGAAGAAATTATTTCCACAAACTGATGGGATTTCATAGAATCATAAAGGTTGGAAAAGACCTCAAGGATCATAAAGTCCCACCATCCTCTCTGTATTTAATTTTTCTGGACTAAAATGATGGTACTACTCCCAGTGGTACATACTAAGAGGTAAGTTTATGACACAGAGACCTCCAAGTTCATTCTGACGGGAACTGCAACACCCTTGAGAAGTTCTGAACCTCCCCACTAGCGATCTGCGAATGGATTTACATGGTGCTGCTGAGGCTCAGTTCTGTCAAGTCTCCAATTTCAGCAGAAATTTCTGTACAGAGGCCTTACAGAATCAAGTTTTCATTTTCCCATCATCATTTCCTCAACAGCAGGACTCGGCTGTCTCAGAATAAGCGTAATAATCAACCCCAGAAAATGCCGTAGCTTTAATTCAAAAATGCAAGGTCATCTCCATGCATGCTCAGGGAGGCATCCAGCCTCTGCAGAGGACGAGGAAGGGATCCATGGGGCTCTCCAGTCATGCTCAAGTGCTCCTGGGAAGATCTAAGTGGTTTGGTCCCCAGATGACCCTCTCTGCACAGGTGGATCTTTGCCTTGGTGCAAAGGGAGTACTGCATAAGGAGTGCCCCCTTTATGCTGTAGTTAGAATAACTGTAAAAATGTTTTCCCATGCAAACCAAATACAAAACAAGAAGTCATCAAGCTGCTCAGACTTTGGGAAGTCTGAACAGTATTTTTTTTCCTGAACCGATAATCACCTGTGCTCAAGAGGCTGGGCGGGTTTCGCGTGGTCACCTGTTGCCTACCCATTACTGCTAAGAACAAGCAAAATCGTTCCCAGGCAGCATGCACAAGAAAAAAAAAAAAAAAAAAGAAAAAAAATAAAAATGTACCTCATAATGATTATTAAAGTTCCATTCTTTCATTTGCAAGAACTCACGTTTTAAAGAAAGAAGAAATGAGTATCGAGAGATAAGGAACCATTAATGAGCCCTCTGCCTTGGTTTCAATTACACTGTGAAATTAATTTAATGCACTTTAAGAATACAAGAGATAATCACTCTCTCTTGGTAAGAGGTTGCAATTTTCTCTGCTAAAGTGTCAATATAAATATGTTGTTTTAAGACAGGGAGAATAAGTCAGTTAATTCAGAAAGAATGGGACATATTAAAAGAAATGCTATCAAGGAAACCAAATGGTAAAACTAATAAATAAACTGGCTGAATGAAAATTGTATGGCAGAGAGCTGGTAAATCGGGGTTTAATTAGAAACTTATTTTCAAAGAGTGTTTTATGCTAATGATATGCATCCAAGTGACTAATGCTGTGAAAGACGACATTACTCCAGTAATTTAAAGAAGAGGAGTAGCCAGTGTGAGGAGAGATGTTTATGGCTGGAAGCGGTAAAGAAATCTGAGACCAATGAACCTGAAAATAAATACATATGTAGATACAGAAGGTTAATCATGCTTGTGGGTTTAAAACATGCCAACGAAACATGAAATGGTTACACAGACTGGACAAACGCAGAGAGCTTTCTGATGGATTGCCAAATGTCACCACCGCAAAGGCTGACGATGGGTCCCTGCCGCCACCCTGTTCCACCAGCATCAGCCAACTCCTCCACTGAGACTCAGGATGGAAGGAAACGAGCTTGAGGGATGCGCGTGCCTGGGTGGGTATCTACCTGCTCTGCTTTGGAGGATGCACTACTGATGCCATGACCTCGTGCTCTGAAATGCTAAACCCGTCACATTTCATAAGCCAACACACAAAGATTTGAGAGATCTTTCTGGCAACTACAAGAATCGAGTTCATCTGAACCGGAGCAGCAGGCAGCACACCACGCAGCGGAGCGCACCGCTGCGAGATACGGGAAGGAGCTCCTGTGTGGAGCTGAACTAAACCCAAAAGGGGTCGATCTGAACAGTGTATTTCTTGCTAAAGGGAAGGGGAGAAAACTGGGAAGTCTCCAAAACTCTCTCTTTAATGAACTAAAACACTTTTTAAAGAGTTGTCTGCTTTCATTTTCCTGGTTTTGAGGCAACGGGACACACAGAGCAGATTGCCTCCCAGGCTGCTGAAGGAGCGACGGTGGAACAGCCTCACGCATCTCTCAGGTAATTAAAGCTACTTGTTGCCTTGCAGCAACACCCAGGATGTGTTAGCATCCCCCAGTAGCACACTTTCTAACACATTTTATTGCCTAATTACTCCCACACTCACGTTTAGTGCCCTTGTTAACCCAGTACTTCAAGAGAATACCCGCCTTGCTTCAACATGTCTGGATCCTAATCTTCCTGTCACTGGTGTAAATCAGAACTCATTTCACTACCCATTAATGGAGCTACTGCAGTGTTAGATGTCTAGGAATGGAAAAATTAGGCTTGTAGCCCAAAAAGAACCTTCAGTCTGGCACCAATAGTATGTATCTATTTTCTTGCACCAAAACAAACCATGGTTTTTCTCTGCTACCACCTCAAAGCAGAGCTTTTAAGCTCTCAATGCTGAGATTAGCCCTGACTCCAAGGTTGTTTTTTTTTTGTTGTTTTTTGGTTTTTTTTTTCCCCTGACTCTTACCCAAGACACCACAGCGGTACCTTTGCTAACAGCCCTGAAGATTTCGATCAAGGCAGACCACAGGTTCACGCGTTCTATCCTCAGAAAGACAAGGATGCAAATAAGGGCGAATACAGGCCAAGGCCATTAAAGATAATCAATACAACGAGTAGACAGAAGACAGCACAGACGCAATAGGTCACCTAGAACATCGCAGCTATCAGCCTTTGATCAGGCCACAATGTAATTAGAGTTTTGTGAGTGTCTCTGTCCATTACCGCACAGCGGAGGGAGGGCAGATACGACACCGCTCTGCAGGGGCTAGGATGTGGAGTGTCTGATTCTTCCATTCATGGGGAGTTAATGTATGGTGGGAACCAGCCTCATGACATATGGAAATCTGAAACTATGGGAAAGCCCCAAACCACAGAACCACATTGTTCAGCTGTTGCTCAGCTGCTCGTACTTCCCAGGTGCCAGCAATGGAAGAGACTCTTACGTTATCAGGACTACACGCTTGCCTGGGATGCTACCTTGCTTGTGAGCTGCAGGCAATACTGTACCTTTGAAAAGCTAAAACTGCATAAAATTAGCCACAGCTGTGCATATTCCTGTGTCTTTGCTAATGGGCAGGCACTGAGAAATACAACATTGCAATTCACAGAGCTAGGACAAGAAAGAAAAGAAGAAAAAATGAAAAGAATTTCCACAGAGATTTCCACACTCCATGTATAGAAATAAGATATCTGCCTACAAATCAGAAGTGATATCCACTGAGACAGTGAGAATAAACACTAGAACTACCATCATTTCCCGTCTTTTTCCATTCATGCCAGTCAAGAAAAATCCTAAAGAATAAGATCACCAAAAAGCAGTGGCTCTAGGCATCCTCAGGCTCTACCCATCTCTTTTATATTTCTTAGCAAATTAATATTAGTAAGAGAGCTTTTTTTAAAAAGATTATATTCAGAAAAGACAGGATGAGTGTAGCTTACTGACTCTTCCTGGTGACCCAACAGATTAATGAAAATTAAATCAGTTTGCAGAAGTCAACTCAAAGTCAACCATTTATGTGACTCTTTTCTGAAGCACCCAAATCAGGCAGGGGAAATCAAAAGGTCATGCAAGAATGGGACTTTTCAAGCTACATGAGCTTTTATTCTTCTTCGAATAATCACAGAGCAAAATTTTTTTCTGCTAGTATGACAGCATTCTTCCACCAACTCTAGAAAAAGCAGCAACTGAAATGGAAGAAGCTACAGGTTTCCAGAAATGAATTAATCCCGTTCCTCTGATCTCATGAAGAGACCTCCAGGCATGCTCTGGGAAACCCCTGCAGAGACTCATGTCACCCGGGCTCATCTTACCCAGTCCTGCTCTTTATCTTTCTACCACCAGAAAGCCACAATAAGGTATCCCAAATGGTCATGTCACTACCAGCTGGAAAAACCGAGGGGGAAGGAGGGGAGACTGAGACACACAGAACGTCTGTAACCCAGAGAAATTAATTAAATAAAGATTTTACAAGGAACTTTTAAAAGGAAAGCAACGAGAGGGTATGGGGAGCACCAGAGCCACAGATGGAAGGGGGAAAGGGCAGAAATGGCTCATCCTCCTTGGCTTTCGGTGGTGACACAACTGCTTACAGTCCCATCAGCCTGCGTATCGGGTCTCAGCAATGAGAGCAGCTGCGTGGGTGGGAACTTCATGCAGTGTCTGCTATCCCAGTGCATGGCTTTCTGTAACACACTGGGGGATGTCTCCATGTAAAGGTGGAAAAAGTCCTCCTCTGCTACCCAGCAACTGTTAGCTGGGGCTTCTTTGATCCCTTTCAACTCTTAAGTGTAGATGCAGAAATGACAAGGGGAAAGTACCCAGAAGTAATTAACTTCTGTTACTGCTACAAGACAAAAAAGAGTGAAAAGCATAGAAAAAATGGGATGGTGCCTCAAAGAAAAAGTGGCCATGGGTTCCTGCCGATTTGATTTAACTCTGGAAAGACTCCCCAGGCAGCAATGCAGTTATTCCACATTAGAGCAAAGCAGTAAGAGCACAAGATGACAATGTTGAGTTTTGGAAATGCAGAGCTACCTGCAGTACGGACCATGGCCATTACCCTGCCATTTCCTTACAGCTCATTTTGAGACTACATGTGTTGAGGAAGTCTTTTTACAGCTACTCCTCTGTTTGTGCTACAAGTAAATTGGTTTCTGACACCTTTACCAGCAAGTGATTTTGAAGTCCTTAGAAGAGTTGTTAAAAGCAACTCTAAGCTCCAAGAAGCTCCGAGACACTGTCATCATCGGTCCCTCAAGAGCTACACCTTGTGAAGTGAGCTGGGGATCGGAGCACTGCACCTTAACACCATTTGTCTGGGTTTGCTCTGTTTGATCTAGCAGTTTGGTCTCTTCTGAACTAATTGCAATGACAATAAAGAACGGTCAGTTATAAGATGAAAATGGTGTGATACAAGAATTGTGCCCCACTGTGCTCCAGGTTAGGCTTAGGTGAGATCTCCTCTTGTGGAGAGAACGACATTAATAAGAAGCTTTTTCAGTGACGTTCTGCCAATAGCAAGAACAGTCCTCAGGACAGGAAAGCTGTCAACAGAATAAGGGAAATGAGGAACCACAGACAGATAAGCTGTCTTAAAAAAAATAACAAGGTCCACACATATAGTGAAGTGGCTCTGGAAATTGTTGTTCTGCCTTTGTAATCTTCCTTAAAAAAAAAAAAAAAAAAAAAGGAAAAAGAAAAAGAAAAGAAAGAGGCTTGTTCTCTGAATAGTGACTGTAATCAGGTTGTGTCACCACTGCAGCCTTTACATTACTGACATTGTGTTTTGCAGGAAAAGTAAACCCACGTACCTTTTGTTGCCAGCCGGACACAGTTGATTTTTGTTTCCTGAAAAATGAAAAAAAAAGTCTGTAATTTGCCCGTCTACAATAAACATACATTCTTACAAAAAGGTACAAAAACAAATAGGCATTTTTCTTACACTTCATCTCTGAAAATACCACCAACAGTTTTAGTTGCATAAAACACTCTGTGCTAATGGACTTGTATGCAGCTGCTTCTGTAACTGTTAAGAAGTTAAGTGACAACGTTTTTCCACACTGGACGTGTGAGTGATGGGTCTCGCTTAACTGCCTGATTAACTAACAGAATTTACCAGTTAAATGACCTGATCCGTAATAGGCAGACAAGCCTTGGGTCAAAAGTACATGCAACTGTACATCCAATTTTCATGCACCATTACTGCAGATTTTGCAAATTGGGTATTTATTTAAACACATGGCAAACAGACACCAAAAGAGTCATTTGAATGTTTCAGCTCTCTGATATATCCGTGGAGCAGCACGGCACACTGCACAGCCAGCTCTGCCAAATGAGCTATTCAAACAAACCCACACCGCCGCGGTTTGTCATCGCGGAGCTGGGACACAACCCAACGCTTTTGTTCAGTCCACCTCAGAGGCTGCAGATCTGTGTAAACAGGGGTTTGGATCGGAACAGCAATGTTGTATTTGGCTCAACTAAGAGCTGAAACTCGGCAGGCTCCTCAGGCCAGCTCCGCTGAACACACATCCTTCCTGGTGTCCCCAGCGCCTTATTCTACAGCTCTTACTGGCATGGATTGCTCCTGTCCGACGCACAATTGCCGTCCAAATCTTAATGTGTTCCTTAAAAAGCTGACTTTGTCAGGCAGTAATCTGCTGCAGGGTTTGCTTAGCGCTTTATGTTTTTACACGCTCTTGTACATGTCTCGGGTGTAATGAACACGGCATAAATTACTGCCTGTAACAATGCTCCATTAATATGGATGCTGCCTGTGCTCTGGAAACAACAGCCCAGCAAATGCACCGCTGAGCACCTCATTCTGTCCTCAGGCAATAAGATGAACACTGTGAAAGTCTGCATTTGCTCTTGGAGGAAATCTGTTCCAACTATGACAGACCCTCCTTGCCCTGAGCAGGTCCCATCGTGCCTTTCTCCTCGTACTTATGTTGCATGTAAGAAGGGGACACTTACAGGTTTCACATTGGGAACAATGCAAAATACAGGACAAACTGTCCCTTTGTTGATCTCGCCTTCAAACTCTCTTAAGGAACTCCTGATTTTAGACTAGATATTAAGAAGAAGCAGAGAAGCTGTGGATGCCCCATCCCTGGAGGGGTTCAAGGCCAGGCTGGATGAGGCTTTGGGCAACCTGGGCTAGTGGGAGGTGTCCCTGCCCATGGCAGGGGATGGCATTGGATGGTCTCTAAGGTCCCTTCCAACCCAAACCCTTCTATGATAACGTCAGTTCTATGAATTACTGAGGATGAACCATTCCTGTTAGGGACATCCTTTCCCAGCCACACAGCCCCAGAGTGAGACTGAAGCACCATTCATCCCAGTGAACCAGAGGCATCTCTCTTTGGGCAACTGACCCCTCTCTGCCTCAAAAATCAGCTCCTCTACACAACTTGTACAACAGTCAGCACTGCAAAATCAACATAGCTGGTGCAACAGAGCTCCCCATTCATCTCTGCCTCGTGTGTAATCAGCCTGAATTGCCAGCTATTCTGGAAATCCAAAATCTTTATTACTAGTGATGATATATGAAGTAGGAAAAACACAGCTTTATTTTCAGAGCACAACTTCAGCACATAATGCTGGGAATTATAAGACAGACAGATTTGATGTAGTTTACAATTTATGACAAGGTGACCTGAAAAATCAGCAACAAAAAAGTGAATACATAAAAAATACCAAGAGAGCATTTTTGCAGTCTGCAAGTAGGTGGACACTTGTTCGCATTTCATTGTGGAAAATTTTCTGGTGTATTTATTGCTTTCTGCTAGCTTCAAAGTGCAACAAAAAGCTGGAGAAATCAGTCAATGCTGAGAAAAGAAGAGGTGAGAAAACAAAACCTGAAATCTTGTTAATGATGCTGTAACTTATCTCATTTGACCATGGACACATTCCTGCACATAACCCTCCCGCAGGGTGATTTGAGAAGACACGATGCAGTGTGTTGGGTTTGCATCTAGATGCACTAATTGCCGCATTTAGCACAGACAATCATCTTTATTAGAAGACCATGATCTGGCACTGCCTAAAGCAAGTGCAATCAATCGCTAGAGGAACAAGACATCTGGACTTCAAAACTTCATTTCAAATTGCATCTTCTGAGAAGGAAAACAAAAAAGAAACCTGCACAGACATCAGACATCTAGCTACTAGGGATGCTAAAGTTTAAAGCCTTGAACTGAGTCCATATTCCTCATTAGGGCTGGTTATACCATCGATTTCCATTGATCACCTCATTGATCAACCCACTGCTCATCTCTCTGGTGTCTCAAAAATGAGATCTCTTTAAATGTATTCTATTTTTCTTTGATGCTGAGAATTTTGAGTTTGTACAAACTTTTCTACCAAGAAACAGAATAAATAAATTGTTTGGGTTTTTTTTCATAAAAACAGTAAAACCATTTTCCCATAATCACATTTGTTTTTTGAAAAATACTGCTTTTATTTCAGACAAGGTACTTTCCTGCCCACAGTACAATGAGATGCTCCTGTTTAGCCAACAGTGAATGAACAACACAGATAATTCTCACTTATCCATCCAGGTGGCTTAAAGCAATTACATGAAAAATAATGAAATAAAGGCATAATAAAAAAAGTTTTAGAAAAAGAAAAATAATTTCCCCCAAATTTCAGTCTCCGTATTGTTTCTGCATGTTCTTTCAAATGCTGTGAAAGCACAGAAGTTTTGCAAGGCCTCATGTCTACAACAATCTTACTAACAACCGAAGATCCTATATATTCAGTATAAGACACCGGGTTCGTATTACGGCTGAAATCACAGCACTAACTCAGTTTCAGATCCCAGCAGCACTACCTCTTCAGCTCTATATCACTGTCGGGTTAAGACAGACATTTTATATCCAAACAGCGATAGAACAATGTAGGCAGATTTAACCAACATCCTGGCATGGGAAACCACTGCATGAGTATGTTTAACAGCTCTTGAGCAAACCTTCATATTCCAACACGCTTCGTATCCAGGAGGCTTACCGCATATTCATCCCATCTATATGTGTGCTAGAACATAGTTATGTAAGCTTGTTTTCTGGAACTTACTTCCACATGAATAAAACATGATTACAGTGTACTCAAGGCTGAACCCTGGCTAAATTCAGTCCATAGACCATGGACATAGACCATACAAGGACTGGGATTCAGGGTGCTGGGAGACTGTTCCTGGAGGACAGACCCGGACCTATGGTCAGAATGAGCCGGAGACTCCCTGAAGAGGACACAAACTGTGTGAAGTTGTCTTCCCTGCCAACACAGCTCATGCACACAGACTTGAAACTACACACCATAAGCCTGTTTTAGCATCCCTCTGAATTCTAAGATTTTTTTTTAAAACATTCTTTTAATACAGTTTGTTTCTTTCTCTTTCAAAGCAAGGGAGTTGATGCTGTCTACTAATTATTTATGTTTCTAAATGCACATCTCACTGAAGTACACTGGATGATCACTAGACAAGCTCTGCCTCTGTCTCTTTAGCGTTTGGATGGAAACAATTTTCTGCAGAAAAGGGCTGTGAGGGCAGCAGGACATATGTTTATGCGACAGCTGCATCTTCACAACCTAAAAGGGCAAATGATTTTTTTTTTCTTTTATTTTAAAATGACAGCTTGCTGTTTACAGACTAGGAACAACAATAAAAGCAGGAGAGCTTTTTCATCCATCTGTTTTCACACCCACAATTTTTTCTCTCCTCTACTATTATTATGACTTTGCATTGGTTAAACAGTGGATGCCTTGTCTGAAGAGCCACCTGCCAGCACCAGCAAGACCTGCTGGTCCCAGACGGACCATTCTGGGCTGCCCTGGAACAAGCACAGTTTCATCAGGCAGCTCAAACTGGGGCCAGGTAATTTTAACTCTTGCTGGTGCGCAGCTAATTAGCAATTTCCCACTCGGCCTCAGTTTCAACTTTAGTTCCCCATGTCCCAGAGCCATGCATTGAGCATGCTTGTTGGCAACTTGCTTCGCACCAGACACAAACAGTTGTTCTGTCCACTGAACATCTTAAGGAATTATTTTTTTGGTCCTCAACAAATTTTGCTCAAGCTCAGGGCAGCTCTAGATCGCGCATTTCTTTTTTATCCCACTGAAGCCAACTGTTTGCTGGCTTTAAAATTAGCCGTGTGCGTATGTCTGTGCAGCATCAAGGGACTCCCCTATAATTTCTATCGCCAGCTTAAGGAAACTGCTAGTTCTCTTAGAGAACCTAGTATTGCCTTTCCAATTATCAACTATTTTTTGTATTTGTGTTATTTGGAGAAGGGAGGTTTAACACAGTGGTTAGGGTTTTTATTATTTACAACAGAAAGTTATTTCAATGATATATAGTTAATCACTGAATACCCACGCCTCTCAACCATGAGGTAGACTGGAGGAGGATGTTATTTACTATCCAGAAAACACTCAGGTCCACACACTCTGGGCCCAAGGCGGCCAACTGGATGTGGGAACCGGGGCTTACAAAGAGTGAAGTGCTCCCAGGGCTGCTTTATTTCTGCCCCAGCAGCTCCAGCATCAGATTAAGAGTAAACATAAATGAACAAAAGTGTACACCCAAAATCCTACAGAACACAGAGCTCCTCGAAGCTGTTCAGTAGCTTACAGAAGCAATGCAGGCGGCTTGGTGCCATCTCATTCTTCAGAACACAGCTCGTGCTGGACTGAAGTACCTCACTGGTTTTTTCGTGGGCCGCCTCCGCAGGGATGAATGGCATGTCTCTGCTGCCAGCCCTATCCATACCTCCAAAACGTCCCAGAAGAAGAATGTTGTGTACTGTGAGCAGACCTGTCAGCATCTAGAAATCCAGCCTGAGGTCCCCTGATAATAATGAGCTGCCCAATTGTGCATGTAGTACAAGTCATTAGAGAGGAAAAAAAATCAATAGGAATCTCTGTAGAGTCTATCATTCCCTCAAAAATAATATTCTCATTGATTCCTGTGGTGCTACTTTTCACAATTCTGGCCTGAAAACATCATTCACCTGTTGGACCACCGGGCTGCGGGAGCAGCTGGCAGTGTCCCCAACGCCACCGCCAGCTGCGTGACAAAGGCTCTGCCTCATCTCCCATATAGAGGAAAAATGGCCAAGAGTTATCGATTGCAACCGTGCTGTTACACATTTCATTTTAACTCAATATGGGAAAATGTAACTCCACGAAGGATTTTTAGGGAGCTCTGTTTCTGAGCTGCTCAAAAACTCAGGCAGGTTTCACCCAGCAGCTCAAGAATTCTCCCTGTTTGAGCATGGTACTGGGTCACTAACCAGGGACTGTCACCTGCAACGACTCGGATAAAGAACCTGGGGACAATAAAGCCCACAACATTTAACTTGGACTGTTAAGCCAGTACAAGATAAGAGAGGATAAGGAGCAACACAGCCTTGGCACCCTGGGCTCCCGTTTCAGAGGGATAAGCACTGGAGGGGTTGGGGTTTGGAAGGGGCTGAGCTCAAGGAGGTCTTTCAGACAAGGCAACTCCATGATCTGCCATGCACCAGGACAACCAGCGAACATCAGTAACTGCCTGGATGGATGCGACAGCATGTGTGGAGATCCTGCCAGAGGACAGCAAAGCCACTTGTCCATTCTTCTTCCTGTGTCTCTTTCTGTGCTAGCTCTAACAACTAAACAGTAACTAATGGTGCTTCTCACCCCAAAGCCCACAGCTTCTGTTTCATTTCTCTCTCTTTTCCCTTCCTACTTCAAACCCTGAGACCTTTCAGTTCAGCATCTGGCTTTCCACAGTCCCTGGGAGGGAAATTCACACAATTTGGAAGTGTTTTGTATAACAAAGCTGAAAATGATGCTGCTTCACACATGTTCTGTTCAGGTCCCCGTCTGGAAGCAACACCATGTTCACCAAACTTCCTGCAACTGTCCACGGAAAAAAATCCAGCCAGCAACAACTCTCTCCTTCAAACTCTCAAACAAAAAGAACAACATGCACTAGAGAAGGCAGAAAAGCTTGTGATCTGATTTTGTAGCAATCTGCCACACTTGTTTTGCATCCAGCTGTTAATTACGTTTCTTTCACTGTAACAATCATGGCTAATGGCTGCAGAGCAGACGAGAACACCAAACGAGCGGCTGAAACAATGCAGACGTCCTATAACACTTCTACCTCCCTCCTAATCAAGATTTTTGACCAAACACACAATGTTTCTTCAAATTAAGCTCTCCCTAGAGTCCTACATTTCCAAAGGAAGATGTTCTGGTTCACTGTACGAAGGTTTCTCATTGCAGGTTCCAGGTGTGGAAAGAAGTTTCATCAATCCACAACTGTCAATGATTAATGAACCTACAGAATATCCTAATTAAAAAAATGAGTGGCAACGTTCTGTTAAATTTTTCATGTGCAGGGGAACGTAAGGTTATACTTTAGTTGTACTAAATTGTTATTGTTTCAGATTTTTTGTGGATGTGCATTATCAAAAATGCCGTGTTGCAGCCATAATTATTTGTAGGTTTTACAAAGACCAGTCAAAGCTGCTCAGGACATAAGTGAAAACACAGAACTCTTAAATACAAATTATACCTGTAAACAATTCTGGGAACAAAAAAAAACTTACTATTTATAGCTGTGAAAGTTTGGATGAAAATTAGACCCTAATGTTTGAAAGGTAGGGCTTAAGATTTTGTCCAGAAACAAAAACTATCACAGCTACGTCTTTGAAGATCAATATTCCACCTTTATATTTTTTCCCATAGTACTGCACTTTGAGGATATATAAGCATATATGGTACCAATATAAATTAGTAACACAAGAGGCAATTTCTTGCTCCAGTAGGAATTTGGCTTGTCTGGTAGGATACTCTGCTTTCACAAACTGAGTTGTTGCACACAGACTCACATTACTTATGCTTGAAAAGTCCTTTAGATTCTTGTGTTCCTATTAGAACAGCCCAAGCAAGTCATTCTTTTTTTTGAGTCCTTACCACGTTATATGTAGAGAGTGTGATGCAACCTGCCAGCTACAGAGACACAGAAAAAGCAGGAACCACACATTAGTGCTGCCTAAATCCAGAATGCCAAGGGAAGCTACATTTCCATTCACACAACCCATTTATGGCATATTATATGGTACTTAAGCAAATAAAGTTTTCTTTCGTCCCTGGGGATCCATTCACTAGCAATTAACTATCACACAAGGGGGAACTAACTAGACACAGAGAGACATATACATATATTTCACAATTTCCTTTATAAAGGCAAATCCAAAATGGAATTAATTGAGTAGTGCTAGAAGGAAACTATGTCAACTAGAAAGGAAACCAAGGTGAAAAACAGCATGGTATTGAAGAGATTTGTGCTTGTCAGCCACACAGCAGAAACTCAGCAGGAGAATGGTGATAAATGAAGGCAGTAAAACACCAAGATACATTGTGAACGTTGTATCGGCATTGCTAGCCTGTTAAACGATGTACGGTCCTCCGTGATGAGTCCATGTGTTTTGGGTATAAAAGACATTATTCCAGTGGAGACCAAAGCCTACACCACTCACCTTTGATTGATTTTTCTAATTTTGCTCTTTCAGAGGTGAGGTCTTAGAGAATTTATCTATGTTAAAGTCAGATTCATGAAAGCACTGGCAAATCTGCCAATAACACACGCGGCTACCCAACTTCCTGATGTCATGTGAATGCTCTAAGACTCTCCATGAGCCCAGAGTGTCCAATTGTATCGTGCTATGTGATAACAAAAAACAACTAGGGGAGTCAAAATGGAGGAATATGAATAACTGCTTAGATTGGATCTGGCCTGTACACCGTTAGCTGAACAGACCTGAAACAGAAAAGTTAAAAGATCACAAACTATTCTAGGCTGGATAAGAGGCTTTCACTCTTCCCGTGCCAGGATCTGTTGGGGCATTACATGTACATCATTTGAACCTGAGGACAGGGTAGACTGTGTTTCCTGTGCTATTTCCATTTTAAACTTAATATCACAAAGTATATGTAAGAATACAGTCCCGGGTATTCAAAAGGACTAAGAAAGACATGCACATCATCCCCCCTGCAGTACGACTTACGCTGAAATTCCCAAACATAACTGCTGCACTATGAGGTGACCAAAGACAAGCTGCAAGGCAATCCAAATTCAGAGCTTTTGTATAGTTGTAATCTCAGAATGTTTCCTCCAAAATCACAAGCACTGTGAACTGGACACTATCAGGATATTGCATATACATCTTTCAAAAGCACAGTAGCCCCTACTCTGACATTCATGCATACGCAACAAAACAAAAAGTCTAGAAATTAATTTTGTCAATCACATGCCAACATGTGCCTTTACATAGTCTGGCTCCTCAACACGTTTCTCGTTGGATCTAGGCATCAAAGAGAGACCTGAGTGATGGACAAGTAAGGGTATGTTTGATTTTCATCAAATTTCTGTAAGAAGGTAATAATTAGGATGAGTTAAACTGGCATCCAATGGAGGAGGAAGGAGAAAGATGAGGAGGATAGACAGAGGTGGTCATATATACAGATCCAACTTCAGTTTTCACTGCACTTACTCCATTTGCCTTGCTAAGAGCCTGGAAGTATATGCTGTAGCTTTTCAGGGGAGACAGTGGAGCATTCCAGTAGCCATTGTAGGTTTTGTTGTCGCCCACTGTGAAGGGCTGTGTGACAGGCAGGTTGATGGGTTTCAGCTCAGCTGCGAAGTAGTGGGGCGAGTCAAGACTGGAAGCGTTCTTGTAGCTCACGGGGACAGAGAAGCATTCGATGATGTCTGCAGCTCTCCGTGCTTTCTGCAGCTTCTCCTCCTTGACAACAAGTTGATAGACACTAGGAGGGAGAGAGGAAGGTAAGATTAGAGCCCCAAGAGCCTTACATATAGAGAATGTGTCCAACAATAAAAGGAAAAGGCAAAGTAAGAAAAACACTGTTAGGGTATCACAGCAAGCACACCAGTAGCTGTGCCCACCGAATGTTACAGTGCGGGCAAGATGCTGACCACTTGCTCTGTTGATTTAATTTAGTTAATCAAGGCACACCTTGGTCAAAGTAGAATAGATTTCAATCATGTTGCACTTTGGGAAAAAGATTAACTAATAAAATATCCAGTTTACAATGAATTCTGTCTTCTTCAGCCACAAAGTTGAAACGTGCACTGTTTGCTTGGGCTGAACAGCCATCGCGGTAAAGGAGAGCATTAGCAGGTGGCAATGGTGTCAGATCCCTTCTGAAACCATTTCAGGGTGCAAGAATCAGTTTAGATCAAAAAGATTCTCACATCTTCTAAGAACGTAACTTCTTTTGACCCTCCCTCACATCTCATTTTGGGATGTATCCTGGGATGTAGAGTTCTCTAACCTTAATTCCTGATGGCAAGTCTCCTCCCTTCCACCACTAAAAGGCTGAGCCACTGAGCAGGTGGCTTCACAGCTCTCCCAGTTCACTTTTGTTTCAGGAAACAACAACAACTCTTCATATTCTTTCCAGCTCTATGAATGTTAATCCTCTTCGATTGCTGCTAAGCTTTTGGCCTCTACGATATATAATAGCAATCTTGTTATTTCTAGCTTACTATTTCAGCCTCAAAGAGGTTGCAAGGCATTCAAATGCACTCTTTTTTTTTTTCTTCCCCCCCTCGGGCAGTTAACAAAGCCCTTACATTCCATGCTGCTACAGCTGAGGCAGGTTTACTCTCTGCTTAACACCACTCACCCATTTGACAAAGAAAGATACCGCTGCAGTCATTTTACTTTTTGTCAGGATATTCACACGCGCTGCCCTCACCTGTCTGGGCGAGACTGGTCCTTTGTTTCGTTAGACAGGGGAGATCGATTAAAAGATTGGACACAGCCAGCAGTGTATCATTCTCCCGGCTTTCACAGGCTCATTGTTGCAGACAGATTGGTCTGAAAAATTTCTAGCATAGCAATAGCTCATCAATGCTTCTGTGGGAGGTGAAGTTCTGGCACCTTCAACAAGCAGGAGTAAAATAAAACTGAGCTCATGCTTTTGAGTTAACTCTTCCTTCACGCCTGCAGGTATCTGCCGCACTCGCTGGTAACAACGGGGAGGTCAGTGAGTCACCTGGAAATCATTTGGCTCCCACTGCTAGACACAAAAACCAACTAATCTTTACAAGTACGACCAATTTATGAATCGCTTACTACTGAAGTTGTCCTTATGCAGGATACTACTAACCGTTACTAACGCAGCAGGAGCACCCACCAGACATACAGATTGCAGTCTTTAATGACATCTCATCAAGAGTTTGGAAAGCTTTCCTCAATCCTACAGTTCATTGGAGGCTTTAATAAAATATTTTAGACTTTCTTGGGTATTTATTTTCTGATTTCTAAAAAGATAAACAGGTTTCCCAGCAACATTTTAAGGATTATCATTGAGGATGTAGCAGGAGCTGCAAGCGAAAGCCTGTTTAACCTAAACTCTCCCCTCACTTTAGCAACTTTTAGCATGCCGCTTTGGACACTGCTGACAGACTGCCAGCAGGTTCTTATTCTGGCCCTCCTCTCTGGTGATAATTATCTACACTGCTGACAAAATGGCAAACTTTCCCAGTAATGTGCAAAATTGCAGTTGAAATTTTTATGGGCATTTGCCACATGACTTCTAACCTAAAAAGTGATTGTTTTCCATGTTATCCAACCCAAAACATTTATCTTTTCTGGTTACAGAAAATATTTCCTTTATGGATATACATAAACATATATGTATAAATATATATAAATCTCTGTTCAGCCTACACAGAGGCCAAGAGTTCCCTCTTCCCCTCTCCCTAGCCCTACAGTGTCCAAAGGGTGAGCCCCATTCTCTTGGTTATCCCACTTGCAACCGATGAACCTATGTACTTTTCCACCTTCAGAGAAGGGAAAGCTCCCATGGACATGAATTGCCAGATGACTGAACTTCCCTAATCATCACAGAGCTTATTTACCTTTGAAGACACTCCCCATTTCTCCCTTGACAGTTCTGATATCTGCTCCAACCATACAGGTGCTCTTTTTTACCATGAGCAAGAGTTTGTATACATATAGAACCTAATACCAGATACTCTGCCTGTATTCTTCCAACCCAAACCATTCTATGGTTCCATTATTTTAGCTTTCCTACTTAGCCATTAACGCACTTCTTCCTTTCACAGGGACAACTCACTCTTTTAATGACCTGAAATTTACTTCTAATGTTTATTCTTTTGGAGTAAATTGAGGTGTCTCTAGAAGCACAACAGTATGCTCATGAGCACTGAAGTGCAATGCATCAGACACCCCATTTGTGTTCAAGTTAAAGTCCCATTAATCTGCTCAAATTCCATTTCCTTTTCTATGAAAAAGTATCTGAGCTAGCACTGCTGTCATTGTTCCCTTTGTCTAAAAAGCCTACTCTGGTGAAACTTAGGACGAGTGACTGAGTGCTTTCTTGGCATTTTTTTTCCTTTATGCCCCAGCTCACACCGACTGACACACCATGGTCATCTCTAAGGGTTTACCAGCTTGACTTGGTGACCACCAGCCTTCAGCCTCACTCCTTTCTCCGAGTCTCAGTTATTTGGTAGTGGTCAAGTGGCCAAGCACATGGATGGTTTTAAAGATTACTCTTGACTGAAGATTATTACTCTGATAAATTGTTTCCTTATCAAATGATTACTCTGGGGCTCCCTTTCTGATATTTTGATCGCAGGATTTTGATCTGTCTGGTCCTTCCACAAGCGCAGGATTCACAATTCCCCCTAGCTGGTACACCGCCTGGTACAGTCTCATTTTCTTTTTTCTTCTGCCATACCTTTGTTTTTCAGGTTATGCTTTTTTCTGCATGTCTTGTTTTTACCTAGGAGCAGAATTTTCCTGACAGCTTTTAGGACATCTTCAGAGATCCACTCCTCTGCTACAGCCAGTGAAGTGCTGCAAGGCACATCAAGAGCTTCCACACCCGCTACCATCAGGATTAAGATGCTCTCTTAACTCTTTGCCATTTCATGGAGCAAAAAGCCAATGATCCTATGTCCCAATGAAATTCCTGTTGGAATTCCGAGTAGCAAACGTGCAATGACCCACCCTAAAGTTTGGCCAAAGCAGCTGCATTACTACAACAATTCTCAAAAGAGTAAAAGTAATTCAACTTTGCTCAGCAGACGATAACTTTCCGTGATACGTTCTGACCTCTAAGATTGAGGTCAGGCACTAACTCAAAATAAACTCAGTGAGTAGGATCTGCCCTTTTGGTCTGCAAAAGCATTCAGCTGCAGACACATCTCTGTTTCGGGGCTGAACAGGGTCAACCATTTGCAGCTCGTTACAATGGACAGTTTTCATAATATCCAGCAGTGTGATTGAACTGAGGGAAAGCAGGAGTACGTTTCCAAAAAGGACTGCTAGAGGGAAGGAAAAAAAAAAAAAAGAAAAAAAAGAAAAAAAAAAAGCAATGGAAATCAGGATGAGGTATCCAAACTATTCTAATAGTTTTTATTCTGGCTAACAAATAAGCAGTAACATGGATCTCCTGGGGCTCTCCTTGCCTCAAGCTTCAAAGCTACTGCTCCCAGCCACTATCGGCTAACCCTGCTTTCATAGCAGGAATCAATGCATCAGTTGAAAATGTCCAGCTGGATAAAAACAAATTTCAGTGCCATACATTGAAATTATATTAAAAGAGACAACAAAAGCAGAGTATTAAAACTCCCAACACTAGATCACAACTTCAGTACCAATAAACTGAAAAATGTAACCCCTACATTTCAATGTTTAATATTCAGCCACATTCACAAACACTGCAATCAAATCCACCCACGTGCATGCTGCAGGGCAACGGAAGCAGGGGTCTTGTGTTCCTAGTGCTAAACTCCCCCAAGATACCTCAAAGCAACCCAGTAATCCTGCTGTCCCAATAATGCCAGGACAGGGCAGCTTTCCAACAGCCATAAGCTCTGCTCTCCAGAGAGCTCTCTAGGGATTCTCCAATCTGGGCTACAAACCAAAGTCAGCACTACCGACTTCCTAGAAGGCTGGGGAGCCGACTGCTCTGCTGTGCAGCTGCACACCCTGATTAGAAATGGAGACCAAAACTGGGCCCCTCGCTAAATTTCCCAGGTCTTAGACAGATAAATCCCCACGACTTTAATAGAAGCTTTTTAAGGTTTTTGACAGCTCCATTCTATATCACTGATCAAAGCACAGCCATAATGGTTGCCACGGCACAAATGTTGTCTGCAGAAGAAGAAAATGTGCTCTTATCATCATCTACAAGGTAATCTTTTAAATGATGAGTTCTCTATTCAGTAGAGAAGCACAAGTGTGGATAATCAACATTTCAAATCACAGCCCATTCCTGTGCGACTGAGATTGCTCTGAGTGCTGTCAGACTTCTCCCCCTAATTTCTTTTTGTGCTGCTTGCAGCACAATTTGAGGATGGACTGAGGAAGCACTTGTCCACAAATCTAGCCATGTATTTAGACCAGAGTCAAGTTTTGGATGAAAGATGTGCATGAGAAAAGCTGAGTCAGAGCTTTCCATAAAGCACCCAACATCTGGTCGGTGCAGTCTGATATCCTGAGACGGTACTTATCAACAAGGTGAAATCTATACTATACCCCTGACAATGGTAGGGTATGAAAAAGAACAGAATTTCTTTGTAACCTTACAGTGATCCCCTCACCTGACTTATTAAAGTTTAAAAGAAACAATGCTGCTGCAGCTTAGTACTCCCTCTGGATCAATTTTGGTACTAAATTTTCTTAACTGTATTGTATAAATATTTCATATATTTTCATTTAATTTTAATATTTAACACATAAATATATTATCAGCCATATATTATTTCCAATAATATTTTCTTCTGGTGAACAAAAATAAGTGGCAATTAGTACAGTCTGACCTTGCAGTGTATTTTTCTGCAGATTATTGCGAGTGGGCTTGGCAGCTCACCCTACAGAGAACAGGAACTTCTCATTTCTAGCTCAAATGAACACATTACTTTCAGAATAACTGTTTGGCAGGCTACAGGAAATAAGGTATTACCAAAGGGTAGGATTTTCCTTATTAATAGTCATTTTAATTCAAAGAACGAAGGACAAAAAGGGCAAACGAAGTAAGGATGGAAAAGACTTGGATCTTCTGATAGCTGTGTCACCTCAGACAGAAGGTTTGCGGGAGGTAGTAGCCAACACGGAGCTGGACATTGACTTTCCATTGTTGCACCTATTCTTTGGAATTGACAGACTCAGTGCTTCTGAAAAGGCTACCCAAGCCCATGGAAATCCAACGCAAATACTGTCTGACCAATCCAGGAGAACCAATGCTGTGCAGAGGTGAATAAAAGGCATCGGTGCATATGAACAAAGGTAGAATATTAGAGGGGCTAACAAACAATTCAGCTTTTCTCTTATTTACAACACAAATAGTTTTAAGCAGCATGCTCTTAAAACCATGAGAGCATTGTCAGCATACTGCTTCATACCCTCTGCAAAGCATCACGCAGAGACCCCAAATACTGAGTGCTGACTTCATACAGAATTCAGACATCAGTCATCAAACACCAGGCCTGCCCACTGGAAATGTTCACTGGAAAGACACCCTCAAACCAGTTTCCCTAGATGCTATTTAAACATGGCAGTCCTGATACCAGCCAGGTGTGTTTGTTGGTTTTTTTTAAGAGCTCATTTAAGTTAACAGTTAAGGCACAGAACCCAGGTAACAGATACTTAACACGAGCTTTTTTATCATCTGGTTTTCCATTTAACTTATTACCCCACTGAATTTGTTTGAGACAATTTAAATATATTTGTATATATCCATGAAAGTTCATTGTCTTCATTCTGAGAGCATGGAGCCATCGCCCAGGATCCTGGGATGGGAGAAGGTTTGATGCGTTGCCTGACACTCACATTTAGAATTTAGATTAGCTATTGAGTGTGTGTACGCTTGTTTTATGGCCAAGTTGATGCAAACTGAGACAGAAGAGTATCACCATCTTTATTTTCTCTTCCTTAAATGTATCTGAATTAAAACCTGAATTCTGCCATATAGGCAGTAAGAAAGAAAACAATGGGAAATTTGAGCAAATATGACAGGGATGGAAGCTAGAAATATCCTACAAAAATCTATCGGTACTCTACAGAGCTTACTCTAAAAACTGTGAAATTAAACAGCAGAGGAGACCCTTCTTACAGCATGCCTCCAGCCCTCCCGTGAACCTGCATAGAAAGAATTTTTGTAAAAAATTCAACCAAAACATACCAAACTCTAAAAAAGATTTATATGACATAAATTCTACAAGAACTAAAGAATTTACAAGAACTAAATGGATGACTGCCATAAAACCTGACACCGAGACCCTCTGTTCTGAGCGTACACTGCACCTACAGCGCTGCTTTCCTTTGGCTACAGTGATGAATATTCCCTCACCAGGCTCCTCCTACAATCCTATAATCAAATGTTTCAGGCATTCTGAATCGACTCTTCAGACAATTTCCAAGTTCATAAAGTTTTCTGGGTTCAAACAGGTGGCAATGTACTCCCAAGAGTTGAGTTACCTCCTGCACATGTTCTAAAATGTCACCCTTAACATCTCCAATGGCACCTTTAATCAGAAGCTCTGAAACTAATCTACAAAACATAATGAGCTCGGTTTCACAGCCACCTAGGATGTACATACTGGGGACAGTGCACTGTTCTGCATTTTTTGTCCATTTAAGAACTGTTTCAAAACCCATTAGAATCAATTAAAGACTGCTACTAGTCCCCCTAGGCACTGGAACAGCTCCATGCAGAACACAATATGCTGAAGTTAGGGCTAGCTTTCGATAAACATTTTAATGCAGAAAATAGGGAAAAAAAGAGATTGTTCTGGTATGTCACCTTCTGGAATTTGCTTGGCTATTTCAAAGATTCAAAACCTAGCCCATTATGAATATTGGGCTGCACTGTCATCAATATAATAATTAAAAGAAATCAGCTTGCTCGCATCTGCAAGGCATTCACAAAAATAAAGCTTATAATAGTGATGCTACTCAAGGAAATAGTCTCTCATACTGCAAAGTTATTCACAACAGATCCCTCATTCTGAAGTTATTTTTGTGTTGTCTTTTAACACCCATGGAAATTAAACAACTCTTCTACTGCATTCACTGAAGTTGAAGAATACCAACAAAACGTCCAAGTTCAGCCAAATTTGTAAAAACGGCATAGAAAGAAGAGATGGTAATTACTGCCGTTGCTCTGAAAAAAACCTGCTGAGATAGCACCAGTAATAATGCAATCCATTTAATCAAGAAGGCTGGTAAGAGTCTCTTCACTTTTTCTCCTACACTCATATTCCATTCAGTAGTCTAGATTTACTACCAAGGCATGTTGCACCCTGAAATTGATGAAACAAAGGGTAGCAACTGCACACTTGGATAATACTATTTGGAGTCAGTCTTCACATGGGCATTCTTTTATCACTGAAATTTCAAGCTTCATTAAATTTCTGTAGGGATTGAAATGGGCTCTAGAAAAAAGTAAGAATGCTGAAAGACCACATGCTCCCTGTATAGAGAAAAGCTATGGTTCCGTATTCTCCCCAGCCAGTATAGTAACTGTGATGAGGGACAAGCTTAAAAATGAAGGCAAAATAAAACAAAACAAAAAAAATTGTATTTGTAGAAAAGCACCCTGCCAGTGTCAGTGTATCAAATGCTGTCTCTGGCCAAAATACTTTGAAATTTCTTTGCAGTCATACGGCAGCATCACATAAAATTCCCACAACTGACTGAAAAATGGAAAATCCATTAGAAAGTAGTTTGGGGTTTGGTACTTTGGTGTTTTTGTTTGTTTTTTGTTTTGTTTTGGTTTTTTTTTTTGGGGGGTGCTTTGTTTGTTTTGTTGTTTGGGTTTTTTTTGTTTTTTTTTTTTTTTTTTAAAAGAAGTGACAATGTAATGTCAAGTGTGATGTCACATGGCCTCAGACCATAGGTGGGTAGACTTTTATCCTGACAGACCCCTGAGGTACAATACATCGTTAACCCACCATTGCAGATGTATAAAGTGCAAGGAGCAACTTGCCTGGTATCACACAGTATCAGCTGTATGTAAGGAGATCCCCGCATTCTTGTCCACTATTCTCACTTCCGCCCACCAGCCAATATGTCCTTTCTAATGGTTTCTGGGGTTTCCAGACTGAACACATGCTAATCCTGCAAAGTCTTTCAAAAAGCAAAATTAAGAAAAATGCTACTTCTGGGCATGCCTTGAGGTGTGACCTGCAGAGAGGAAGGAGGGGCAGACAGCCCTGGGAGAGATGTTCCAGAGACCCTCTCTTTCTTAAAACTGCACCAAAGACACAAGAGCTTGTCCAACTTCCACGAGCACCAGTGACAACATTGTGCCCATAGTCAGATATAATGACAGTTTAAATAAAGAGCTGGGTGCACGCCCGTGCATCTAAATACCTGTGTGTGTGTACATGTGTATCTATACATAAATACAGGTCTTAAAATCAGTGCTTCCAACCTCATTGTGCTCCACTCACCATTACTCTTCTACAAGTGACTAATGACCACATCTTTCCAAGGAGGACAGCTATTGAAAGAAATCTAGAAACACAATTATTCCCATGCAGTTCCGAGCAGGTCTAATCATCACCGCAGTGTCAAACAGAAACGTGGTAACATGCACAAAACATAAGTAGTTGTCAAAAAGACAACTGTATTGACAGTCAGTATTTACTGACCAAAATCTGTGTGCTTAAAAGCCCATTTTTCCTGGCTGTATCATTTAGTCTAATAAGAGATGCAATCCAGACTCACAAAATTATGTCCTTTCCACTCAGACCACTGCTACTGCATCTATTTACTTGTATTATACGCATCATTCTTTAAATGCCTTAAATTCTCTCAGTTTAATCTTCTTGGAAATAAAAATAAAACACAGAAAGAAAAAAAAATAATAAAGAACCAGAGGGCATTTCAAAGCTCTGTGTTCCATCATCTCCATAAGCCTGACCTGGCTTGCACCACAGATTAGACATAATAGCTGCTGCTCCCCGGCGGAGCAGGCACAGTCCCTATCGCTCCAGTTCAATGTGATTTTGTGCTGGCAGATTAAAGACAATGAGCACAGGCAGATTCAGCTTTCACTGCAACAGGAGCTAATGTTAGTGGCTTTAGAAGCGTTTTTTCCCCTCCTGAGCCACCTGCTATCTGTTTGATCTCCAAAAAAACCCAACCCCTTTTTTGTTCATGTTGCTTAGCGTTAAACAGGCATCGCTGACTGAGGTCTTGTCATCATCCTTGGTGATCGGTGGTTTAAGGGCAAAAGGAATTTCCAAGGACAAGAAGTGCCAAAGTGGTTCTTAAGCAACCTGCAGGATAGGGAGAGACTGTGGCACACCCTTATGGGGACTGTCCAACACCCTCTGCCATGTCCTTCATAACAGCAGTGGCTTGGATGAGGGGATAGCTATATTTGCATATATTCTCAGTCAAAATTAATTTGGGTATTTCCGATGGCTTCCATGAAATTAGGTCCACTTGGATGCAGAAATAAACTAGTTTGGATTTCAAAGCTTCCTCTCCCTTTTCCACAACCGTTGCTACCAGACTGTGGAGGGAAAACCCATACATAAGAATCTGATGTCTTTTTTTATAGAGAACATTAGAAAAATATTTTTTGTTGCGTTTGTGCATGTTTGGGTTTTTTTTTAAACTAAAAGGCTAAGAAAACAAGACAAATTGGGGGAACCTGCGCTGCTTACAACCTCAGGAAAAACTTCATTACTGGACAGACCCATGTGGGCAGATAACAGTCTACTCACAGTTATATCACCAATGTACAACAGAAAATACGAGCTCTCCTGGGTAAGGATAATACAGATTTTCAGCACCCGAAGCTACAGGAGTACCAGCAAGATTCTTTCTTTTTTTCACCTATTCTGAAAAGCACAAAGTCATCATGCTTCTGACATCAGGGAGAGGTCTTGACTGGTACCTTCACTACAGCATCTCCTGCCCCAGAGCAAAGCAAAGGTGAGGATGGGGAAAGGAGACAAGTCCCAAGGGCAAGGACCTCTCGGCATCAACTCACAGCTGGTCTGTAACCATCTGTTAACACCTCTGACCTCCACCATAGCCCAAATAGAGAAGATCTAAACATCAGGAGGTTGTCCCTGATAATCCTGTACTTCACCAGCTCCCTTCAAAGCTAAGCATATTTTTGTTGCAAGAGAAAACATTAAATACAGGGTATATGCTTTGGCAGAAAAATACTCAACCCGCATCAACATCAGGTCCTGCAGTTAACTCAAGGATCTGCCAAGCTGGAAGCCAAGAGAAAACAGCATTACCTCTGCTTCCCTTTTGCTGTTCGACCTTTCCACCCAAACTGCTGCACTCTACCCCTCTCTCCTTGCCTTCCTCTTTTGCACCATGACTACTTTTTATCAAACCAGTCTTATTTCCCTCTTCTTTTGCAGAGTAAGCAAACCACTCACCATCTCCTAGCTCTGCCTTTTGCTTCGGAAAAGCGCTGTTCAAAGGGAATTGAAACTGTAGAGAGGCAGAATAGCATTGTGGCTGCAGAGGTTTGTTCTTCTGAATTGTCCAGCTGTATTTGTGATAATCCCATCATTCCATCTGCAGCCCACACGCTGGTGCAGCAACCTCCTTTTCTAGTTCCAATAAATTACACATTCATTATGGAGGAAATTAACACCTCAAAGCAAACTATAATTAGGAATTCTTCAATTCAGTTTATGCTTTTTCAATTAGGCCCTCTATAATTTTAATCATGGGAGCATTAACATGTTTCCGGAATTTATATACCTGTAAGTATAATTAAATCCTGAAATGCCTTAGTCCGCAACAGCAAAGCAGAGCTTACTCATCTTCCCTTTTATCGCATTTTTTGTGCTATAACAGACACATCGAGGGGCACCCGATAGCGTAAACATTGCCTGTCACACACAACAGAAAAGAGCTCGCTTGCCCTCCAAACTCATCATCCTCGTGCCCAGTAAAGGGGCTGTGACTGGATAAAGCTTATGCACTGCTTCCGAGGGCTGGGCACGAGCCCAGACTCATCCCATCTCATTTTCAGTACCTTAAGGAGCTGCTTCAATGAGGCAAAGCATCCTCTGTGGTCTGAAAAAAGAGCCAAGCTCCTCCTTGTGGTCCGGCTGGGTTCATCCCTTCGAAGGGGCTGCGCCAAGGGCTCTCACAGGCAAAAGGAGGCTGGGTGCTCCGCCCCAAGAAACTGAGGGTTTCTAATTTTTAAAATCTTTTAAGTGGTTTGCTATTATCCTTTTATTCTGTGATAACAAGGAAAGGGCATACTGTCTTCGGGAGCTGTGAAGTAAAGAAATGACTTGGAAAAAGAAACCTTCAAACTGGCAGCCATGGGTATTTTCTACTGGTTGACAGCTCGATGTGAGAAAACCGCCATCAATTTGTGATTCTCGACTTAAAGTTCAGACTTCATTAACCTTTTGATTGCTGGAATTTAATTTGACGGTTCACGTGGACAGCAGAAAAGATTTATGTAAAAACATTAATTCCCCCGCTCTCAGTATCCTCAGGCCTTCATAAAACTACAAAGTATTAGCAAAAGCTTCACGGTAGAGCTAATAAAATGCTGCTTGACACAAAAGAATTGTCTCTATATGTAATTTGATTGTTAAAATATTATCATTAAAATATATGCAAATTTTATGGCTTTCCTCTCCCATTTCTATCTGCTGCCAAAACCCTCAGTGGAACCATTAGTAGGGCACAGCAGGTCAGCCAGGCTCAGAGGAGGGCTGTGTTACTGATGGCTGATAAATGGGCAAAGGCAGTTTTACAGCCTTTGAAGGGACTCTATTCTCAGATGAACCATATGCTGATCCGGTAAGAAAATGCATTTCCTGCACCAGATGAGGCAATTGACACAAAATGCCCCTTATCCTCACTTTTTAGGGCCAACACCTGGCTCTTCAGGGGGAAATAAAAAAAAAAAAAACCCTTGAAAGATCCATTCAACTAATTATGCCATGCTACATAAAAGACTAAATATTCCTTCCTGATACTTATAGTTGTCACTTTGCATCCTGAAGTATCCCTGTATCTCCATTATGTTTCTCTCCTGATGCAGCAGACAAAGCACTTCTAAGATCTAGAATAACGTCAAGTACCACTGAAGTCATCATATATGATGAGGACGAGGGGTAATGGATTTAAACTGGAAGAGGGGAGATTTAGACTAGATATTAGAAAGGAATTCTTTACTGTGAAGCTGGTGAGGCAGTGGCCCAGGTTGCCCAGAGAAGCTGTGGGTGCCCCATCCCTGGAGGGGTTCAAGGCCAGGCTGGATGAGGCTTTGGGCAACCTGGGCTAGTGGGAGGTGTCCCTGCCCATGGCAGGGGGTGGCACTGGATGGGCTTTAAAGTCCCTTCCAACCCAAACCAGTCTGTGATTCTGTGATCTAAACCCACCGTTCAACGACTCCAGATGCAATGGAAGTGTATGCTCAGGCGTGCAGGGCTCTGGTCAGCTCACCAGGGTTTGAACACACTTGATGAGGTCAAGTCTGCAAATCCTTACTGTGCAACTCCACTCTGTTCCTTTTTGGTATAACAAACATAATGCTGATCCATGCAGCTGCCATTATTCCACACCTTCCACCCAAATTCTCATTTTCATTTTCTCTCTCACATTCACACATAGTTAAAGAAAAAGCAGTTCTAGTTTATTTTTGAAAAGAAAGAAACTCACTCATTTACCTTCAGACTCTTGCCTAAATTAAAGGCAGAATGCCATGCAGGAGAAACCCAGCTTGAATGATTTCAGAACAATATCCCCGAGGTATATTATAGGAGTTATTAATTACTACAGATAATTAGGCTTATAATATCAGGAGCCTAGATTGATAATCTCATTCCTCATTAGATACTACAAAATTAAAAGATCTAATGTGATGACTGTTTGCCCTGTATTCAATCAGCCAAGTCATGTGATGCATACATTTGAATACGAGTTTAGAAAAGGCAGGCCAGGAGTTTCATTTTGCAGGTATTTATAAGATGCCTATTAAGGCAACTGAACTTTCAAAATTACCAAGGGCATAATTTGTTATGCTCCCTGTAGCTTTCAACATTAGAACCTTTTTTATTATTTCACCGATCCTTGACTCCAGCCTTTGTTTCCAAGCACAAGGTACGCTGCGTGGGAGTTTTAAGAACAAGAAATTGCCACCCTTTCTTGGCATTAATGAATTAATTATCAACATAAATGCCTGAGGCAAGCTCATGTGATGCCACTAAGAAGCTGCAAAGCAGCGAGCTGAACAGCGTTCCTCCCTATAGCTATGGAAATCTAGACACCAAAGCCACCATCTCTAAAACAAACCAAAATCCCAGCAAATGTTGCAAGTTTATAGCTTCTTGTCTCATTCCTCCTCCACCACAGAATCAAGGTCACTAGGCTTGCAAACCACTCCTTCCTAAGGATGAAAAGAACTGCTGTGCATTAAAAACAAAATCAAAAAAGGATGCTAGTAAGAGGGATATAGGAAAGGTAAGCTCAGGATGAACAGATGATGCCTGAAATCACAAGAAAAGAAAGATTTATCTGGAGATTGAAGCTATAGACCATGACTCCAGGGATTCGCACATTCTACTTCGTTGCAGACCGAGTGGAAGGCAAGTTTTATCTAGTCAAAGTCTCAGTTCTCTAACATAAAATGGAAGCAATACCACTTCCCTTTGTCACAGGAAATTTCCATTTGTTACTATATGTAGGAATACATATGTACACAGACACATCATACAGGATTGTTTGCTTGGAGAATAGCTTGAGCATAAAGCGAGAATAAAAAAAGAAACCTGTTCTTAGGTGTTCTGTTAAATAACATTAGAACTGTTTTCTCTTAGTTTGTTTAGCATCATGCAGACCAAAAATATTTCCTGCTTGAGAGACCACAAATCAGAGCATAATACTCAAGAATCACACAGATCTTGGTCCATGTAAATTAATTTTTCCTACTGGCTGGCTGTTGATATGAAAATATTTGTTTCAGCTTTGCTCAAAACTTCTAAATATGTTTAAAATATTTTACCTCCCCTTCTTCTATTCAGATTTTCTTATTTCCTTTAAGATGTACATTAACAAACTAACCCATCATTCCTCATCACCAAAGCAATAACATGCATCCAGCCATTGCACGTGTACACAATAGATGACTCTTACCTGGATATATTTCTCCAGGACCACTTACCCATGCTACTTACACTGCATGTAGATCGAATAAATCTATTCTCCCACACAAATGTATACACATACATGCATAAGGGCATGTGCAAAGCTTGAGTACCTTTGTTTTAATAACTTCATGCTTTAGCTCAGTACAGGGATCAGGCACCTAAAGACCATCCTGCACCTGCATGCTGGCAGACACAAAATAACATCATGGGTTATTTACTGATACTCTTCAGGGGCTGCAGGAAGACAGGGAGATTAAATCCATCTTTTTCCATCAATAAAGTTCTTCATGGTCTGAAACCCCCCCAAAATAATTGCAGTTGCTTCTCTAACGTCCTTCTACAGTGTCCTACAGCTCCAGTGCACTGAGCAACATATCAACAAGGCAATCACACCTAGGGGAGCATTTATTTAAACTCTGGAGTCCTCAAAACTAATATATGCTCTGGAAATCTTATTTTCTCCATAATAGTAGCATAGGTAGACTGACAGAGCTAACCGCATGTTAATAAACCAGATGGACTTTCAAACATCCAACACACAAAAAAGAGCCCAGTGGACACGTCATGTAGATAAAATCCCTCACACTGCTATTTTCAAGCAGTGAATGGGACACAAATTCTCAAGCAGAGGTCTAAAGATGTCATCTGTGAATAATCTATGAAGGACTGACTCAAGCCTCCTGACAATAACAGATTCAAAGGCAGAATTATCCTGAAAATCACACTGGAGATTTTCAGGAAAGAGTGGAGGAGTAAAGATTTGGAACACTTGTATTCTTCTCTCCTCTTCTGAATCTATTATAGATGAATGTCAGTCTTCAGCAAATCAATCACAGCACCATTCACCGGCTTGAGATTGATATAAGAACACCTAAAAGTTATTTTTAAAGGGTAATGTGGAGTCAAGCTCTGCAAGTTACATCAAGGAAAATAAAGGCAAGAATGAAATGCTTATGCCACAAGGGAGACTATTTATGCTTGCTAAGGCTTCATCTTTCTTTTGGCAACAGGAAAAAATAGATGAAAGAATATCTAAATTTATATTATTCCTATTAGTTCATACGAAAGCATCTTCAATGTTATCTATACATCATTAACAATGCCAAGCTCATGATCATTAGTTTTTTAAACAACCTCATTTAAGTTATTTATCATGAGCACTGGGGAACATCAGATATGTCTTAATGTTGAAAGTGACTTTGGATTTGGTGTACGTGCATTTCAGATGGATGGAAATACAATGAATCTTATTGGAACTGTTCTACAATATTACTCTAAAAATGATCTCGCAGACCCTGCTCCATCTGTATGCTGCTCAGGCTACAGCAGAATGAAATAACACCAGCACTGAACTATCTCATGTACTGATACGAGTTTACAGTCACACCCCCACGCGTACTCCAGCTCACCATATCTAGCACAGAGGGGGAAATATTAAGAATAATTACTGTATAGTCAGTTTTTTTCCTCTTCAGAGTATAATAAAAACCCGGGGCACTGCAGAGCAGAGACTGGCTGCCGGGAGAACTGCCAGGTTGATGAGATAAGGGGTTGACCTACTCCTGCATAGTGAAAGACCTGAATAGCAGAGGATTTGCAAGAAGTTTTAAACTGAAAGAGGGGAGATTGAGATGAGATGTGAGGAAGAAATGTTTTCCTGTGCGGGGGGTGAGGCAGTGGCCCAGGTTGTCCAGAGAAGCTGTGGATGCCCCATCCCTGGAGGGGTTCAAGGCCAGGCTGGATGAGGCTTTGGGCAACCTGGGCTGGTGGGAGGTGTCCCTGCCCATGGCAGGGGGTGGCACTGGATGGGCTTTAAGGTCCCTTCCAACCCAAACCAGTCTGTGATTCTATGATTCTATAAGGTGTGGGGAAAATCTACTCCTGAATACTTTAAAGTACCTCTTCAGAGCCATCTCAGGCAGTCTGGGCTACGAAAGGTCAGATCTAGGAAAGCATGGTCATGTCTACAAGGAAGGAGAACAGACATCCTACCGGCACGCTGCACCGTGCAGGATACTCCAGCTACCGCCACCCCGCCTCACTGCTGCACATGGAGGTTTCTCACTGTCATTTGTCTTGAAACTGTTTTCACTAACGCCTTGGGTAACTGAACAGAGGATAGCATCAGACTAAGAGGGGCTCTAAGTCATTTAAGTTTGTATCAGAATTTTAAAACATTTTGAAAATCAATTTTATCATATTTAATAGAGATGAATGGAAAGCACTATACTTGTGAAGGAGAAATAAAACACCCACAAACTAAAGGTAGAAAAATGAACCAGACAACAACAAAGAGGGTATATTGTAACTCAGCTTGAATATGAAAAAAACACCAAGGGGGAAGAAACACCTCATTCTCGTGTGTTAAGAATGTCACAGGCAGTTCTCAGTATGTTATTCTTCCAACCTGCTGGGTGCTGTTGAGGCTTCCAAAGGAGTGCTACCTGCTTTTCGATGTGGTTTGTCGAGAGAATTTACACAAAGTGGAGAGTATGAAGAACAGACTGGAAGAAAAGGAAAGAGGCTGGGAAAATCTAAGGTTGAAATAACTGGATTTGTGAAGGCTAGACTAAGAAGAGTCTATATGGTTGTACAGAGAAAAGTATTCACACATTCCGAGGGTATCATAGTTAATGAAAAGCTACAATTCTCCCCAAGACCCCCTAACCACCCTGCCCCTATCCATTCTGGCTTTCATACACACATCTGTAAGTCAATGAAATGGGCTCATAATAGGAAGTAATCTTATCACTCAGATGTGATATGTAAATATTGCACTCTCTGCAAATGTGTGTATAATAGCCTATAGTGCAATTAAAGAAACCAGAGTGACAATTTATAAAAATCTCTACACATTTTTTTATAACCGATGCATTTGCTGGAAAAGACATTATTCACTGAATGCAGTTAAATTATAGTAAATTGACTCTGAGAAAAAACACAAGAGTTTTCAATAAAAAGACAAAATAGCAACACTCTTAAGACAGCAGGTGGTAAAACGAGATACAGGAATGTTCCCCCATATAAAGAAATAAAACAAAACAGAACTGTGCGATTTTACTGCTCTTTTCCAGCAGAAAAACATCCCTAAAGGCCTCAGAAAATAGGCTCCTAAATTCGCTCATATGGAGTACCAGAGATTGAAACAGAAACTTTAAAATACATTCCTCAGAAAAAATAGAAAGGGCTTGGTGCCAAGTCTTAAAAAGTGGATTTTTTTGCTTGAGAGTATCAATGCAATTTGTGGGAATGTTGTGACACAGGGTGGACCACCAGCTGATACGGGATATTTCATCAAATCAAGTAGTTTTCATCTGAGCAATTTGCTCCTGAATACTTAGTGGGACATCCTTCAGAAGCACTAAGAACCTGTCAGTGGGGCGTAGAAACCCAACTCACTTTTGAAAGAGGGGACTACAGGTTTTTTAAAATACCATTCATAGGAAAAATTTCAAACGTGTCTTGGGAAAACTGGAGGTAAAAGCCTGCAGAGCGGTAAGGGCTGCTGGATACCTCTGCAAAGCAATATCCAGCATTTTTATCATGAGCGACTCCAATTCCTGCTCTCAGTGAAGAGCCTGGCAGGATGAATGACCAACCGGCACTGCTGCCAGCGGCAGATAAGGCAGCGCTGGCTCGAAAGGGAAGTTAGTTCATCTGTGCTGGTGCCTTTCACCATGTACAAATTCACCTGGATGGAAGAGAACAATGATGTACAGACCGCTAAGTTGTGTTCCCCATTTCAGCATCTCACCATTGGGAACAGGACCCAGCTCAGGGACAGAAATGGTTTGTGCAAGGTCCTCGCTCTATTCCACAGATGCCTGTGCAGCTCCCTGCTCCTAAACTCTCAGTGAGCAGAAACTGCTTTTTTTTTTTTAAACCTACAACTGGCAAAGCCTCACTTAAACCCGAGTTCATCTTTTCTGAACCACATCACCACTTCACCCCACATGTTGGATTATAACACGAAGATGTAACAAGTCCAGCTAGATCCAGAATCTGAACAAATGCACGTACGAGCATAAAAGATAGTTTGGATATTCATACAATAGTTAGAAAAATGACCTTGTCCTTCATGGAAGAAAGGGCAGGAGATGGAGACCTGAAGCTCCCTCCACCTCCGCATGGCGATGCTCAACGCACAGCACTGCAGCACACAGCCCCACGTACGAAACTTCCAGCACTGCAAAAGCATCTGAAGTGCTGCTGAAAGGGTAATAACCCCATGCAATGCTATCAGTAATCCTTCCCGGAGGTTAACAGCGGGAGGCAAGTAGGTTGAGGAGTTTATAAAAGGAGCCTGTGAAAGGCAGAATCAACAGCAGAATCAGCCTTTTCGTCAGCCTTCGCTTTCAGCAGCTCCATTATCAGAGGAGAATGAGAGAGGTGTGAGTGAAACCTGGGGAGAAGGAGAGGGGAGAACTGTGAAAAGAGAAGACAGAACACCTACCTGACAGGAGCTCCCCGGGACTGAGCAGGCTTCAGCATCACGGTGATGGTAGTGTCAGTCTCGTTCAGGGGGGAGTCCGTGTCGTATTCTGGCATCGACGGTGCTGCAGCAGAACGAAGAGCAACACGTTATTTATACACCACTTACCGCCTTGGCAACGTACTATTAACATTTCTTGGAGACCGCTTAACATTTCTCAAATGAAACATCAAAATACTTCCCAATGTTATGACCAAAATTGTCAAAACTGCTTAAATATTTGTACACTCTTTTCCTCTTAAAATTAAACAGGAGTCGGACACCCAAATCTTCAAGCTGGCTTTGAAAATCCTATCTTGAATTTTTAAGACTTAGTAATCCTTTGAGATGGGATCATTCCTTCATTTTTAAAGGTGAAGAAAGAAAACTGCATGGCCATTAAAAAAGACCACTTTGGATGAGTAAACCAGTGGCAGAGCTAAGAATAGCACCCAGGAAACTTGGCTTCTGTTCACTCTTCTGGTCATTGGATTAGACCTTCCACATCTCCGAGTTTTTAATACATAGACTTAAGCTGTGTCTCCTTAATGAGCTGGAGGGCATGTTATTAAGCATGAAAGATGAAAAGAGAGGAGCACAAATCAGCCAGGGTATTTCAGCACTCAACCCCCTGACATTTTACCCCAGTGCTTTAGTGATGTTGAATCAAGAGGCAGCGGCACAGCTTCCAAGGGCGCACTCGGGCAGCACCCAGCCACAGCATCGCCATCGCCTCGCTGGCGTGGTCCCCAAAGCAGTACAGAACCCCACTTGGCCAAAGTCTAGTTTCTACTTCTGCTTTATTATCTTCTATTAGGATCATTTCATGAAAGCAGGATAGCTTTCCTTAGGAAACGTATTCTACTTATTATGTTCCTTTTTCCTTCCCTGGTAGCAGACATCTGTTTTAGACAATTTTTGTGGTGGAAGAACTGAAGAGATCAGAGGAGCATCAAATTTATTCCAAAGATGCAAGTTTTGTTGAAATATCTTTAAAGTATAAAGCAAACAGAAGAATTCACACAAATAGTTCATCTGTAACTCACAAGGGCAAGCTGCATGGCAGGAGGTCCCATATTTAATCCTCTCACAGCGATTTCCACTGTAATCCTGTTTACAATCAGGATTTCTATCTAAATGCCTGAAAACTGTCAAGAACAGTGGTTGCTATTATCAGCTCAGCTACTGACTTCCCTGTCAATAAGCAGGCAATGAGTTCAGAACAAATGCCAATTCCCTAACGAGGATTTCTCTGGAAAAAAAAGGTGTTCTGCATCAAGAGGAAGCACTGTGAGGCATTTCAAGAAGATGCATGGCACCAGCGGTCTTCAATACCAGAGACCACCAGAGCTCCTGGAGCTGCACAGTACAAATTGTTCAGCATCCTCTGTGGGCAGAGGGATGGTGGTACAGCACAATGCAGTACTATAAAAAGGTCGCTGGGCTGGTCTGGACACCAAAAACAGGCTGGGTTCAGCCTTTGCAGGCTCCACTATCCTGCTTTGAAGCAGCTTCTCCTCACCAAGCTGCAGTGCTGCGCTGGTGCCACTGAATTGTTTCAGAGATGTTAGCGACCGTGGATGTCCCCTCCTGGCTGTGCAGAAGACCTGTTTAGTCATCTGCTGTGAGAGACACCATATAGTGAAGAAGTAAATGGAAGAACTATAGGTCTTGGCAAGACTTGCTAATGGTGTCGAGTGTAATTCAGCAATCAGAGTCTGTATTAGTCAAAGTCACTGAAGTAAGTTTTCTTGCATATTCCACATGGAACAGTTGTGTAGTAACTCAATAAAATTACAATTGTCAGTGATCTCTCTAAAATAGGAAGCACTGCGCATCAATTTAACGCTTATTTTGCAAGACCCCACTCCTGCCCAAAAGGAAGTCTTCAGGAATTCTGCCATTTAATTGTGATTAAGAAATACCCAAACGTGTCCACCAGTATAAACATACACACACATTGCTACAGCACAGACCTTTTCATTTTAAGATATCCATAGTCTTACAAGGACACTCCAGTCAATGCAAAAATCCTTCTCCCTACTAACCTTGGGACTGACTCTTAGAGCAAGTTTAACAGTAATTTCCAAATGACACATATAGGACTGCCCATGCAATGAGATAATCTAATGTCAGGGACTATCCTGATGCCTGCCTGAAGTCTATGCCTACCTACAGTGAACCAGGTGTTTGGAAGATGAAAAAAAAAAAGATAAATCGAGCCCAGTGTGCACACAGTTCATAATCATGCAGGCTTCTAACACAATTTGAGCACTCACTGAATAATAAAATGCAAAGAAAGTGAATCAGAGGGAAAAAGCACTGCCATTACTGCACTATTTATTTCTCTGGTCGCAAGTGAATAGCTGCACGCCGTGCCTTTCCTTCACAGCGGGGCTGCGTAAACCCCACAGTCCATGGAGCTGTTCCGACAGTTAATGGCCTGAACTTCAAGCGGCTCAGACCTGGGCTTTCACACTAAATGTCAAGGGTTCAAACCCTGATGGCAGTTCGTGGAGGGGATGGACACACATTACTTCCTTAAAATTTACACTGTCACTTACTGCTAACAACGTATTTTTACTGACTGATTTTGAACTAGGGCAATGGAAAACACGCATTGTTGTGCGCTCTTTCCTAGGGCACCCAGATGTCATTTCAAGCATTACAAGTGTCCTGAATGTCCCAAATGTTTATTTCAGCTTTACTCATAAAACAATTAAGGTATTCTAAAAAAGTTACACTTTTAAACTCTGTTAGAGAACCTATTTTAGTGCTAGCAATTAAATGTTAAAATTGAAGTCTACACACGTCTGCCTAATATTATCTCTACCATCCCTTTATCCATCTTTTTTTCTGATAGCTCGCCTAAGTTTCATTTTTTTTTCTCTCTAGAGAGGGATGCACCTTCTCTTTGCAAAGTTTCCTGATTTTAGTGCTTTTCATATGCTTGTGTGCCTACCTCAAGCCCTCCCTCCACCCTTACTCAGAAAGAAAACAGAACAACAGCTTTCCTCCTTTATTTTTAGTCTCTTCGCACTATTAATTCAATTACTTCATTACACCCATTTCAGTGCATTCTGAAAATAAAAGCCACATTACTGAAGGAGTTTTCCCAGACACGCAGACAATACTAACAATTATTATAGGGATAGTTCATTTGTAGAGCTAATGAAGGTTCCCATTTAAAATGCTCCACCAAGATATTCATGGGTATTTAAGATATCCACAAATTAACCACTGCATTGGTGACCTGAACAAAGACAAATACTGGATTGTTGCAGTTTTAAAACTTTGCCCTATGAAACTCATAGAGTAGACACTAAGCTGAATACCTTTTTATTTGTCTTATGCATCAGCTGGAGGTCTAAAGAACAAAGCCCTAGAAAGCTCTTTTTCTTCTTCTCCAAAGCAGTACCTGAAATCTTAGTAGCAATCCGTGTTGTGATGGGTGGCCCAAAGCCCTTGACTGTGCTGGCTTTGATGGTGAACGAGTACGTAGTCCCTGGGTATAATCCTACAAAGAGGTGATGGGTTTCATTCCTTAGTTTGAAGACTTTCCCTCTTTGGCTGGACAGGTCAGCACTGGGATCCAGAGACCCAACGGCCTTGTAGGTAATCTGCAAATGAAGAAGAAGAAAAGTAGGGTGATAAGGGGCCTTCTGCACCTGGCCTTTCTCCGCTCCCCTGTCTTGCCATTGCTTGAGACCAGACATTGAACATACAAGGACAGATATTATTTCAGTATCTCTAGTGAGCGGTTTTGTATTTGGATGCTGGCAAACAAACATGACAATTTTTCCAAGGCTTTACTTAGGAAAAAACTAATTTCTTTTCTCCACTAAAACCTCAGCATGTGCTGATTTACAACAAAAGACGCAAAAAATTGCTTTTTGTTCTGAGCCTCAGAACGTCTGCAGCCAAACCAGCGTGCACAGCATGGCAGGCAGAATTTTCATGAGATTTTCCCATAAAATCCCCCAAAGCATACGAAAACTTTTAGTGCAAACATAGATACGTTTTCTATCAAGTTGTTGGGGTTTTTTTTGGTTTTTTGGGTTTTTTTTTTGTTGTTGTTTTTCTTCTTTCTTCTGGCAAACAGTCTTCTCAAAAGGCCACTGAAAACAATGGAAAACTTTTATTGACACCAAAGGTTTTGAAAGTATTTTTCAGTGCTAAAGAGAATATACTGAAAGGAAACAGTTTGTTTAAATGAAATAAGTATCAACAAGTCTTTAGACAAAAGCCCTTTTCTTCTCTGAGCTTGTAAGCCAGCTCCTGACACCATTTCCCTCCCCCTGTTTTCAGCCTGGGTTTGCAGGTTTACATGTGCTGCCGTGCTTGGCTTGCGCCTGAAAGAACAAGCCAGCAGGGTTACAGACCTGAAGAGCTGTTCCTGAGTACCCGCCGCTGGTGCTAACACACCTTTAGAGGAACCCGAGCTGAAAGCACACCTTTGAAATTCTGCTCGAGCTCCGTTGCGCTTACCCATGGCAACCCCATTGATATACAGACACTTGCAAGTCAAGCTCATGACTTATTTACCAGCCAATTCCTTCCCTGCGTTCCAAATTCAATCCAAAGGCAGCTCAATTTCAACTGAGCTGTCAATATCATCTAACGCGCTCCGCTGCTCTCCTAACCTTTCCTGATATGATGGGATCCTCACTTATTTGTAATGAAACACTATGAATAAATCAATGTATGTTAATACACCAAGTCTTCAATTTTTTATTAAGGACTCCAACATAAATCTAACTCCCAGCTTTGCTGAAAGAGCCTTTGAAAATTTTTGAGTCACTTGCTTTATGACAGGCGAAAGATGTTGCATTTTGAGGAAAAGTAAATGTACAATGTTTAAAAGGGGGGGGCTTTAATAGTAACAGGATAAATAAGAGACAGAAGGTGATGCTACTGACACGAGGAAGGATTTGAGCATGTGAATCCTGCTATCAGGCCAGAGAAGAACGATTTAGAGCTGACACCCAGGACAGGGCAGCATAACAGAGAAGGGCTGGGAGTTACACCGGGGTCTACCAAGCAGCAAGAAATTACAAAAGCAGAACTCTTAGAGGAATAATTGAACAGCTTGCAGGTGATTTCATTGAAAACCTGCTGATTTTTTCAGGAATTACAACCTGGTTTTAAATTTTTATTACTTGCCAGCAACGTGAGGAAGAGCCCAACATTCCTTAAAACAAAAAATTAAATGCAGGGAACAGAAATCTTTATGTTCACTCATTTTCCCTAGGTAAGGCGAGGACCATGCAATGCTGCAGGGCACGGGACAATATTTTGACTGTTCTTATTGTATTAATGTACTTCAGGGCAAGGGAACCTGTAAAAACAAGACCAGAGTTAGGGTGAGCATCAAAAACCTTAAATGAAGAGATGTGCCACAGCCAAACCCAGAAAGAAAAAATTATTTGTTGTGTTAGGTAGGAATGAAGCGAAGCAATCTGTATGCTCTACATCCAAATCAAGTGCTAGAGAAATAGCAAGTCTGTAACATTTCAAAGGAGAAGGAGCAGATTAGGAGTTTGCGAAAAAGCTTCCTAGTGCTGGGCCACTGACAACCACCTTCGCAGGATACCCAGGTAGTAGCCTATGCAAAATCAGGGCTATTTATTTTCAAAAACATTACACAGAAGGCTAGAAGTGCAAGATGCATTTGTCCTTGATCTCCATAGAAATAAAAGCATTCAGCTGCCTTCACCAGTTCAACAAATCACTACAAAATGAGTTAGTTTTGTTCATTCAAAAAACTATCCCCTTAAGGCAAACAGAAATAGAAAAGCTTTCAAGAGCGAAAAGAAAAAAAAAAAAAAAAAGAAACCAAACAGGGAAAGTCACTGACTTTAGAAAAATGTCTCTTTTTCAGCTGACTATAGCAGAGAATATGAGGACAAAGGACCTTAAAACAACCTGGGTTCAACTCATGAGAAGCGGGGAAGGAGAAAACTAGAGATGCTCATGATTGGGGACTGAAGTTTGGGCTAATTTTCAGGAAGACTGTTTACTCAAATCAGATCTCAGTCTTCCCCAAAACTGTTTTTTAGGCTATATAAACTGCAGTAAAGAGCGATTTGTGGTATAGCCCAACGGTGAGATTACTGTCACTGCAGCAGACGCCCTATTCCGATAGGTACGAACCCCATTAATCCAGGTGATGCGCAGATGGTTAGAGAAAGCAATCCTTGTCCCCAAAACATAACATTTCACTTTAATACGTGAACAGTGCATGGATCCAACACAGAGAACAGGAAAACAGCAGCACAAAATTCTGCATGTGGTCCAGCTAACGTCATTCAATCCACAAGCAGAAATGGTTAAGGGACTGGTGAGCGTACTGGTGCCCGCAGATACAGCTGGTTACCAGTTCACTGTTAGTCTTGAGCTCTTCTCTGCTTTCCACAAGAAGAGCTGTGAATGCCTGAAGCAGTGAGGAAAGCATCTACAGCCACTGCCCCGAGAGCCCATGGGCTGTGTGTCCCCCTCTGCCGACAACTTTTTTCATGACCACGATGTTCTCCGAGGCTCCATTTTGCCATGTACCAAATGAGGGCTATTACACTCCTCTGCACAAAGATTTTAGTGGTTGAGGGATTCTGTAATTGCCGAGTGCTGGTGGTTAAGCAGTACAACCACAGGTGAACCAGATGAAGGAGCCCTAAACACAGATATTTGGAAAAGGAGACTAATTCTCTTCCAGCTCAGAAAAAGAATAATTTTTCCCCTCCCCCTGCCCTGCCACATCCAGCCTGTGCACACCCCAGGCTCCCCAGCCATCCCTGCACCACTTCTCACAGCCAGGATCATCTCCAGTTACTGGAGTTGTTGGTATTTCCTCACTGGAATATCCGAGAAGTGCTGCACTCTATATGTCTGTGTGTACACATGGCTCTGTGGCAGAGGATTTCTCCTCTAGAATTAAAAGATGCTGTAATATGTCACTTATATGTTGGTTTTCATGTGTAAATAGATCATGGATTGTATTATAACTGGGTGAAACGAAGACACTAAGAAGTTGCCACTCCTCTCCCTAACTGATTCAAACTAAAAGTTCTGAAGCAAGAGAAACTTCAGGGAATCAGGCACCGAAAAATTTTCAAGAAACTATGGAAATTTCCAACTCTGCAGTAATTTATACAAGCACAGGAACATGTCTGGAGAAGAAATACAGCACTTTCCTACAATAAGAGGGATACTGAAAAAAACACCTGCTCTTCTAGTTGGTATGCCGAGTATTTATCTTAATTTCTTGTTCCAAGTGTCAAACCATTTCATTACAAAACAAACAAGAGACTCTAATCTAGAAAATGAGATGACTCAACCACTAGGAAGCAGCTGTTCTAAATTATTTTAAAATAATCTATTTTAAAGACAAGCCATATCATCTAACACTTCTGTATTCTGTAAAAAAAGAAACAATAATATTAATTAAAATGTTGAAAAATCCAGACAAAAGACTAACAAGAAAATACCCAAAAATGTATTTAAGAATTTCACTCTGATTAAAAATATTTGTTTTTATTCTGATGCAGAAAAAATGCAAATACAAAGATGAGGAAAAGTCTCATAAGACTGAAATTCTATGTATTTTAACCAGCTCCCTGGTTATCTCCTGCACAGCAGGCAGCTGTCACAAGCTGAAAGTTGCCTTTCCTCTGCAAATGGGAATGGCTGTCCTGAGTTTGCATATGTAATGTAGACTTTAAATATCGGCTCCAGGGCAACTCGACGGTCCCAAAGAAAAGTTTTAGTGGCCAACTCTGCTGTGGTTCTAACCACAGCACACACCAGTGCCAGATAAAATACAGCAACACTAAGAAATAGACATTAAGAAATCAAAAAAATTCCTCTGGAATCTCCTTCACTGAGTTAACAAAACAGTTCTCAAACCGAAGTAACAACAGCAGAGATTTTGAAGCAATCAGAAAGTCAGATGGCAAAGGAACTGGAGGGTAAAGAAGAGCCCCATTCCCACCAGAACAGGAGGGACAAACCCGGAGCCCAGCACCCACCCAGCCAGGCAGGACTGCTCCAGAGGTGCACAGGCGATTCGTGTCCCCGGTTAACTGGGCAAAATTTGGCTATGGGAGGCCAAATCCTTTGTAAAATGTGAAAAAGGTAAGCAGTACAAGTTCAACTCCCCTGGAAACTACCAAAAAAAAAAAAAAAGGTTTTATATAGTTAATTTCGCAGTGTTCAGTGATATGTAATTGCTGTGAGAGAATGGAGAGTAAAAGAAGAACAGACCAGCGTAAGAAATGGGATGGTGAGCGAGTTCACTCGTGTTTTTATTTAATCTCCACCGGTGCACTCTCAGTCCCCATTAACCACAAGCACCCCCCTCTTATTCCATCCTCCCCTCTGTTTCGTATGCATTTTTAAAGTTCAGAATATTAACTCTTTGCAATCACTGCCCAAATACCATGTTAACCTCCACAAGGATGAAGATTCAATACTGAGAGCACAAGCGCAGCTCTTCTCTCCTTCACAGACCCTAATTTAACACCATTTTCTAGGGAAATGGGAACGCTTTGCTAACTGTCATCATCTGTGACTGTAAAACTTCTATTACAATTCAAGGTCTTATAAAACTTTCATTGCGAAGGGAAAGACCGTAGCAGAGGTATTAACTAAACTAGGAAGCACAGGGCTATTTTCCACTGCAAATCTTTCTTCAGAAGAAAAGACATAATGAAAAGTAATAAAAACCCACCGTTAAACCACTTGGATTTTCCCATACCTTGTAGATGTATGAGCCACTGTGTGTCCACACATTGGAATATATTATTATACAGCTTCATCAAGCATATCCTGAATATGTCCGTTCAGCCTGAGTATCAGCCACGGACCAGAGCACAGACCTCTGCAAGGACTTCGCAATCTGCTCAAGAAGTCGAACGAATGCTCAGCCGTTCATCCTCCACTTCAGCAGCCACCCTGTGTCCAGCGCCCAGGTGCTCGCTGGATCTCTGCACCGAGCTTAGCAAATGCAGACAATAACAGAAGTCTGGTGGATTTTACTCCATCTCTGCATGGTGGGGGCTTTGTCCTGTGCTTTTGCTTTTTAAAATAAAAATATTAATAATCGTAGTTGAAAACTGAAGGTTAAAAAAACAATCCTATAGCAAAAACGGTACATATTGTTAAAATGTGGTAATTAAACAGTGAAACGGACCATCAAACGATGTGGTAAATTATTCTTTGGGTTTATACACTCCTTTGAAAGAATGTATTATGACACAATCATGAGGCCGTGAGCTTAATACAAGAACAAATTGTGACAAAAATCTCATCACTTCATTACAATGGTCCTTCTTGCCCTCCACTACTAAAATCCTTTGGGAACCCTGGATGGCTGTTCAGATTCCCTTTAATCCCCTTAAATAAACAAATTAACAAGACAGAACATTCTGCTCAAATCACGGCTGATGTATCCATTTAGCCTTCCCATGCATTTGATACATTCGAGTAAGCTTCCACGCTGATGAATAACTGAGTTGTCAGGATTTCGTATGTTCATAACCCTAAAACCGAGGGCAGCAAACACTAATGTCTCAGGATTGAGAGCTTGCCAGTCAAGGCAAAAAAATACGGTCATGTGTTTCTTTCCCCAGCAATCGATCCCAGTGTATATAACACTTCATCTTACATCTTCTGTCATATAGAATTAATCAGCCATGGTGAGTACAATTTTGCTCTCTACAACCCTATTCACCATCAAACATTAGAGCTTTAAGCTTCCCCTCTGATTTCAGCAATTGCAGCCTGTTTGAATGCAAATGGTGAGTACTGCTGTTAAATCAAACACTACTTTGTAGGTATATTATGCAACCTTATATCTATTTTCCATTTTAGTGAAAGCCTGCACAGCGGTTTGGAGAAGGCATCCGAAACCTATAAATCCATTACATTATCCCCTACGTTCCCATTGACATTTTATGTTCCCTGGCTTTAAGAAACAGCCCATTCTGCCTCTCCATGCCCCTCATACAACACACAACCCCTGGCTTCTGGGGATGCTTTGCAGCTGACAGGTAGCTACAATATACATATTATTATTTTTTCAATTTTCATTTAGCAATGCCTGAAGACTGAAACCGTCTCTTGGTTTGGACAGGACTGGAGCCAGAACTAGGAACCTGACACAGCCGCTATGTGCATGACAGTGCCAAGGTCAGACACTGGGTCTGCAGGGACACCCTGACGAGCGTCTCTCGCTTTACCCAGCCAGAAGCAAGCAAAGCTTTTCCTGACTTATTGCTGTTTTTTGGACCCACTCCTGTCTTGTGAAGCAATGCCTGGCATCAAGAATTTTTTTATCCACTGGTTCTTATCATATCCTGCTGCTCACCGGGGCATGGGAGGGGGGGCTGCCTGCAGAAGGGGCACTGGGAGTAGGGATCCCTGGGGACCCTCGCAGGTGTCAGCTCCTCCAGTGCTGCCCAGCAAGCGGGTGACAAGGCAACAGCCTGCCCATCCGTCTCGCACAGCCCGTTAGCCGGGTCGCACCCCTCACCAGCGCCGGGCTCACCTCTTCCCTGCTCTGTGGGACCTTTGCCCCGTCCCAGCCAGCCCCACCTCTGGCTGGCCCGCTTGGGCTGACATCAAAACCACTGCCATAGGAAAATAAAACTGCTGGCATCCCGGAAAACGAAAACCACAGGTCAGTCACAGTTTTAATTCCTTTCTTTTTTAAAGAAGCCCCTCATTTTGAAAACCACTTCACTCAAGAGACGCTGCTACTTCCCAACCAAATAATCCTCTCCTGAATTCAAATCACTTCTATTTAACCAGAAGACAACCAGGCAGGCTCAGTGGTGTACAAGCCTGACTTAGTGGTGTCTCAGTCCCACAGTGCAGCTGTAGGGCAGCTCAATGCTCAGCTGACTGGAGCCCAGCACCCTGCGTTCACACCCCATCACAGCTCATCCCTCACATCACATCCCTCCACTGCTGGGCTGGGTCCTGCCCTCCCACCACCCCCAGCCTACACAACACTTGCCCCTGCTCTTTCCTATGCCACTTGCTTCAATTTCATAAAAGAGGCAGCATAAAACTTCACAAATGGATGAGAAAGAAGTTTCTCACAGGCAAAGCGTGATTTTCCAGGGCTGCAAGTCATTATGCAATTCACAAGAGCGCAGAGATAAGGGAGTCGGGTATCGGCAGAGAGCGCTGGATGCGTTTCCCCGGCGTCAGCACTGTGGATGGAGGGGAGGGGGAACCAGCTGAAAATACCTTGGGAAACAATAGGCTGCTTAGTTTTTAATCTCGCTTTACATATTCCACTCCACACTCTAATAAAGCCTACAAGCAAACTTCATTTTTCTCCCGTTTCCCAAAAATAAACACAAATACACTGGTGCATTAAAGTCAGACAGAAATCTCCTTGAACTCAAAGTTATCCAAACATTTCCTTCATTTCCTGAGTCGCTGCCTCAGGGAAGCAGTGCTCCCCACGCCAGGTGTTAAGAAGCCATGTGCAATGTGTATCAACCGTGCAAATGGCTTTTTATGATGGAAGGAAACCAGCTATAGCTCATAGAGTATCCTGGAAACATTTTCTTTGAATTCAGTGTGTCCAGAGGGTGTATAAGGTGAAGGGGTTTTACTGAGCATCTCACCTGCCACTATTTTCAGGCACCACTGACCTTCCAGAAATTTTGCAAGGTTTCTTCTGGATTACTCTCACACAGCCAACACTGAGTTTCCAAAACATAATTTTTGAACCCGAGTATCATAAGATACCCAACATCATCAAAAGCAGCTTCAGATCTCAACGCAAAGGACCACAGAGAAAAGCCATTCCCAAACACAGATTTCCCTGCCTAACTTCTAGCCAGACCTGATAAGAAGAGGATTAGCAAGATGTTCTTAAAATTATATACACATTCCTTACGCAGATCAGCGCAGCACCACCGGCGCCATGATCTGGCTTCTCCCTGCTCACTGCACACCAGGCTCAGCAATGAAGCTTGGATATTAGGAATAATTCCTTCACAGAAAGGGTTGGAACAGGCTGCCCAGGGAAGTGGAGGAGTCACCATCCCTGGAGGTATTTAGAAGACGTGTCGATGTGGTGCTTAGGGACATGGGTTAGTGGTGGGCTTGGCAGTGTTAATGGTTGGACTCGATCTTAAAGGTCTCTTCCAACCTAAATGACTCTGTGATTCTTAGGATCAGGGCTGAAGCTGAACAATGACAATTAGAACTGCCAAATTCAAACCTGACAGTCCAACACCTTCTCCCAGCCTGAAATTTACTTAAGAATGAGAATCAGTTCTTTTGTTCCCTACAGCCCCTTGCTCAGGGTCCTTCTCAGAACCACACTTCCATGGTAACACACCACTGCACAGACATCTACCAAATGTTTTAAGAAGCGGATGCAATACAGGGAGTAAATTACAAAGTGCCATCACTGTCAGCTGAAACGCAACAGCAAAGAGCAGTTACAGATCCATGAAACAGACCCCAAACTTTTGTTATACTGATAGACGTCCCTGCTTACTGCAGGGGGGTTGGACTAGACAACCTCCATGGTCCCTTCCAACTCAAATTATTCTATGATTCTATGATTTTTCTGCAAAAACCTCTACCTTCTGGTATTATTTCTACATTTAATCTTGGCAAAACTATAGTTTCAGCAGACAATTAAAGATTTTTTTTTTTTTTTTTTTTTTGGCTTTCCAAAGGTGAAACATAATAGTTATTTTGGATAACCGCACGTAGCTTACTCTGCCTGGTATCGAGATTCTGCTCCAGGTCCTCAATCACATGAAAACTGGCACAGTCCCCACTTCTGTTTACAACATCATGCCTGGTAACACTCGTCACTTCACATTTCCAAGGCTGGCGTCAAGCAGAGCGCAAATCATAAACAACCTGGGCCCTGGATGTGGGCTATACACTTGACTTCAAGTTCAAAGCTGAGAGTATCAGTGTTTTCATATCAAAGCATGCAAATATTTTATCTAGCTCATCTCCACCTTCATATTCCAGCACAACTCCCAGTTGGGTGTGAATGATAAGACACGAAGAACATAAGGAACCCCTTATCTTCCTCATACATTATCAGAGCTGCTTGTCTTCTTGAAGGGAACAGAAGAGGGACCCAATCCCTTGTCAACCCCCCTCTTGCTGTTGCATGCTGTGCTTTTATTCAGGAGAGCAACACTATAGACTGTTATTGTCCCTGATTGCCTGAGGTGACCTGTGCCAACACAGTCAAATCAACCTCATACCTACAGGCAAAACAAAAAAATAAACCTTTCCAGCGTCACTTTAGGAAATCAGGAATGCTTCCCAGTGGGGGGCTTTCAGCATGGATCCCCCCTGCCCTGGTTGCACGCTGCAATGGAAGGAGAGACACACGCACAGGGATCTGTCCCATCCAGGGATGCTGAGGAACACATCCATTCATCAGTTAGAAAAAAATAACCGGTGCTAAAGCCCAAATTTATTTCATAGAACAAACTAAAACATGCACTTTTTTCATCACCTGACTGAAGCAGGTTATCACGAAGGAGGCAGAGAGGAAAGAGGTGTCAGATCGGCGCATTTAAATAAGGTACCTATTCACAGCTTCTACAGAACGATCAACCCTGCAGCAGAGGGAGCATGACTAATGCAGAAGAAAAAGCAGCATGGACTGGTCAGATGACAGCTTAAACCTCAACCCAGGCCACGTGAAAAGTCTTACAAAGGTCTTGATATTCATAAGGAACAAAAAGAAGCCTGGCTGCACACCTGAATACACATCAGCAAGGTATTAGCATCAGTAAGAATACTTTATCCAGGACACCAACTGGAAGCGCCTAAGCAAATGTTTTCAGCTCAGCAAACCACTCAAACACACATTTAGCTTCCTTTACTACCAAGGGAATTCTAAGTGCATATCTGCATGCACGTCTGAAAAGCAGAGGGTAAGTGAATCAAGCCCAGAGCTGCACTCTTATCCCGAGATTAACCTGTGAAAACTCGCAGAAGAAGTTAAAAATTCATCTTCAGTGAAGGAACCACAGAGCCCTAAGGATGAGAACTCACTTGGAAATGCGTTCTGACATTCTGACACAATCCAGGATCCTAATGTCTGGCCTATCTTTCCTCTTTCACACAAGCATTCCTAAATCAAACTTAAAATATTTTTATATGTTAATTTTTGGTACTTCCTTTTTCTTCCTGGATCGTTCAATTTTCAGACTTAGAGCAAAAACACTGCATCTCAAACACCAAATGCCCATGAATAAAATGTGTATGAGTTGTCATGCTTTGCTAATCAACAAATCATCTGATTACCTGTACCTTGCCATGCTCTTCATGCACTGTTATTTTCTAAGATGAGCTTGCCATAGCACGCCAGAAAGGCAGAATACATTAAAATGGAAGGTGTGACCATTTTTTTGGCATTCTGTGTTCCAATGACTCTGACTGCAGTTTTTACAGCTCTCTCTGAGGTTACGCCATCACATTGTCCCAACTTCAGATTTTTCTCACCAGAAGGATTAAAAAGCAGCTGTACAGAGCAAGTGAAGGATGGAAATAGGCTGTGCAATTTCCAAGTCCATTTCTCTATTTTTTAAATGAATACGTCCACCCCTCCTGTCTAGCATAATTCCCAACAATATAGGCTGGCCAGCTGCAAAGACTATGAAAACTGCTTCAAGTCTAATTCAGCCTTACAAAACAGAAAGGAAGACAAGACAGCTCCCCCACTAATGTACACCCGCCATAAATAAGTGGGCAAGAAATTCCTCCTGAAGCCAATGTAAAAATCCTTGTTTTAATATTCTAAGTATAAATCCACCTGAACTGCTTCAGCCAGCAAAAAAAGCCAAGGTGCTTCTGCAATATTCCAGCAGAAAAACGGTCAGCTTTGCAGCTAGGTAACAGAGTGAAGAAACAAAAAATTATATGCAAAATATTTGCTTGGAATTTAGTGGTTAAGATTGTTTTGCATATTGGTGTTCATAGCAAGATGGAACATATTTCCCTGAGTAGCTTTGCGAAGGTAGGCAAGCTTGAAGTTCTCATCAGGATAACTCAGCTGCCCATACAGCTGGAATTTGGAGACTATAACTGCTGGCCTGCTCTTGCTGTGACGGCATCAATATGAGGCATCCATGGGAGATCCAGCACGGGTGGGGTGACCGGGCTGTGCCCCCCACCAGCTCTGGGGAGGGGACAGGGACACATCACCCACTGCCACAGCAGCACAAACCCTCTTTCAGAGCAGAGGCCGAGCCTGGGGGGTAAACAACCGACTGCCTCCCTGTCACAAAAATCTTTTCTCACAATCTTTCTACATCCCAACTATATAGATTGCGTATCATCTAAACCTTAAAACATTTGTCCTATGTTTTCATTCGAAAAAGCCACTCAGTTCCCCTAAAACCATGAATTCCTAATCATCACAAAACATCCTCCCTCTTCCCACCCTTGCTGGGAAGTTCCCGCTCCCTTTCTCGCTCAGGAGCATACGACTTTACACCGTGATTCTGCTTTTCACACTAATAAAAATATTCCATCAGAAAGAACAAATCTTGTGCCTGATGCATCAGGGCCTTTAGAGAGGCTCCAGAGCGTTTACCCCCAGAGGGCTTTCATTTGCGCACAGGCTGTTTACGACTTTTGCTGAATAAAGTCACTGTTGCCGGTTTCCTCTTGAATAATCCTGGAACTGATTTTCTGATGTCCTGGGGACAGTCCAAAGTCAGAAGGGAGCTGGAAATCCTCCATCACCTTGGAAAAACAACATCCCTCATTCCTCAGGGCATAAGCTGCTTTAAAGCAAATAGCTGGGATATAGTTTTTGCAGCTACTTTAGGTACTACATGAATAAAATCCTATTACTATTGCGGAAGAGGCCATCTCCAATCAGGTCTGCTGCAGTAAGTTTTCTGGTTTATTCACCTCAACTATATGTTCACAAAAGCCAGAGCCTGTAAAATGCATGGCGTACAAAGCAAGTTAAAAATTCCTACCGAAAAAAGGTTTCAATTTTTTAAGTGACTTCCCACACAAAGGTGTCTCTGAGCTATCCATTAGCTGTAAGTGTGAAGATAGGTCTCATTGAACAACTAAATACTCTTTGTAGAGGGAAAATATATGCAGTAGCCTATGTGCAGAAAATGTGTTCAAAAGTCCAAAGCTGAAGCAACATTGCCCCCAGCTCTTCACAGTGCTGCAGAATCAGTGGGGGCATCTCACCCTTTGCCCAGGACACTGGAAAGAACTGGCCAGGCAGGGTTGTTCAGAGGCCAGGATGTGAAAAGCCAAGTGTCCACCAGCCTCTTGCCCACGGGAAAACTGAAAAAAAAATTGTACCACGATCCATCTCTCCCTGTGATGTTCTCTTTGGAGGTGCTTTCTCTGGACAGAAGCTCTTCTGTTCCTGGGGCTGTCCATCCCCCACCAGACAGTCAAGAGAGAAACCATCGCACAATGCCCACGCGCTTCTCTTTCCCATCCCAGACATCACCCTGGATTTTCTTGGTTCTCATATCTCACTCACCCACCTTGAGTTACCGAAGGAGGAGCCTGGGTAGATTTTTAAGCTTGGTGTAGCCTCTGTTCATCGCTGCGCAAGGTGGGTGGTTCCAGTGAGAAACTGGAGCAAACACAAACGCAGTTTCTTTTCACAAACACTGAAATCCTGCTTTCTTCAAACATAGCTGCTGGTTGGAAGAGCAACACGTGTCCAAACAGGCAAGTCTGAGAACAGCATCACTGAAGGCCACGTACGGAGCACTCGGAGCAGAGCCTGGTTCATTTTGTTCGCACAAGGATGAACTAAAGGCAGCTTTAGACCTTTCTCCCCATGTTACATTGATTTTCGGTTTTCTTTCAATTTGAGAAAATACGGGCTTTCACTCAAACACTGACTAGCACAGAAATAACCATATTATGTGCATTATGGTATACTTTATGTTGTAAGGTTTGGCTTTTTTGCAGTTGTATTATTTTGTTTCTGAATAGCCATTGTGGAGACCACATGAATGAAAAGTGAACTGTTAAGATCTCTTGATACCTCTTCAACTCCAATTTTGGTTTTATGGTCCTGTAATCAACTTCCAATCCACAAGAAAGCACTTCTATTGCTCTTTTAAAATGTCTTGCAAAACTCTTGGCATAATACACTTGCTGTACTCCATTACACTTGCCTGCTCTTGAGTTCAAAACAAGAATGAAAAGAGATACATTTCTGTTTCCTTTCTTAATGGTCTGTTAGATTTTCCTTTTACTTCATCTGCAGGAACATAGTCAACCATAACTTGTGGCCATTGGATAATCCATTAGATTGGCTCAATCTCCTTTTCGTTGTTCTCCATGCTGGTAGGATATTCCAAGCAGTCTCCACTCCACCTGTCTTTAAAATTCCTTATGACGCTCCAAAGATTCTTTGGATTGGTTTTGATTGCATTAAAAGGCATCACAATTAAAAGAGTCTCAAAAGACAAAATTTTAAAATAGTCCAATTTACTGTTCCAACTCCCCCTTTAGGATAATCGAGCTCTGCTTCTTGTTTCCCTTTCACTAATGAGCTGTAAAATCAAGCAACAAGCTGTCAGATGAGTCTGACTAGCTCCATTTCTGTGTTATAACTAAGAAGCGAAACTTCTATAAAAACTGTACCTCAACCCTTTGGTCCCCCCTGTTAGAGCCTTCCACCTCGGCCAGGATCTCTCCTGGCCTCCACGAGCACCAGGGGGAATGTGCACTCGGTCTGTCCTATTCGGTGCCATTATCTCCTTAACCCCAACTCTCGGAGTGTTTCAGGAGGACAGAAGGAGAAGAAAACAGCTTGGCTTCTCGCCGACACTGTCCCCAGTGCCAAGAAAAGCCACGTTGCCAACACCATGGCTGTGTCGATGTCTGGACACAGAGCTGGAGCAGGAGGCAGGCAGAGCAGCAGCACCTGGATGAGCAACCAGAGGAAGCCAAGAGTTTTAACTTGTCATGGTGAGGAGGTGAACACGGTTAATTGTCGCAGATGTTGGCTTTAGTTTTGCATGTTGGGAATCACAGAGTAAAACCAAACAGGCTCAGGCACTTTTCAAAACGTACTTCATTAGGTTTCAATTATAAAGCAAAATTAGAGGACCACAGAACAAGAAACAGTGGGTATTTTCTCTGATGAAGAAAATACATTCTCCCTCTTTAAGGCTTTTATTACTCTCCCACGCTGTCCCATATTTCCTGAATACTGTAACCCTAAGCTGTGCCTCCCACACTGCAAGGTGACTGCAGCAGGCCAGTGACAGCAAAAGGCAGAACAACCCCTCAGGCTCGAATCCCATCTTTTGCAACCCCAGGCAAGCACAGAAAGGACACTTAGTCACAGTGATTCATGCAGCAGATGGTTCTAATCCCACCTTCTCATCCACCCATCTAGAGTACCCTTTCCAAATCCCAACTTATTTTTTTTTTTTCCTCTGGATGCTTGACAGTCCACAGGCTACTTTGAAGGTGACTGAAAAAACAAGCCAGCCCGGATAGTTACATTTGCCATACAGTGGTCCGCAGCTGCACAAAGAAATCTCAGGAAGGAAGTAGTCCAGTGGTTTCCACAAATCAAAAATGGGTAGAGTATGTACACATTCCTGTAGGACTCTCAAAAAAAAAAAAAAAAAAAAAAAAGCTTAATTTTAGGGGTAGGATTTGTACACATTCCTGGAGGACCCTAAAAAAAAAAAAAAAAAAAAAAAAAAGCTTCAAAAATCTAAATTACTACCTTAGAAGAGGCATGTCTATTTGTGGTCAAACCTGAGCTGCTGTCCCTTCACCACAAAAGCCCTTCACTAGCGCAAGCTTGTATTTTCTGATAGTCTCAAGTGATTAATGATTTCAGCCTCAAAGTCTAGAGCAGTTCAGTCCCAAGGAGCATAAAAGTAATTGCTTCTTATTGGACATATCCAAGCCGTGAATATAGTACTTTGTGCCAGGTTCTTCTAGTCCGATTTCAAGATTTTACAGAGCTCTTATATGAGCTCTCCACATATAGTACATCAGTTGAAAGATGGCAATAGGTTTCAAAAAAGTAACATAGAAACATTATGTTTAGCCATACCTAAAAGGTAAATAAAATACCTTCAGGTGACTGCTGCCTAAACTTACCCTGAAAAAAATACCAGGGCACTTTATAGAAGGAAAAGGATCCTACACTGACATATTGAGCTTGCTACAAAGCACAATGTAAATAGACTCCCCAGCTGCCTCTGGACTTACTGCCATGTTAGCGCCTTTTACGAACAGGCATTCAGTCTCTGAATAGTAATAACGAGCACGCAAATCTGAATGCAGCTCAGCTTAGGCTCCAAAGTATAAAACATGCGCAGGGTAGGATCAAAATGTGGCAAATTAGAGTGCAGACACCTGGTCCTGAAAAGTTACACAGAAAACTTAGTTTATACTGCTTCTCCTTGTTTCTTATTAAAATAATTTGGAGGCTTGAAAGTGAAACAGATTTATGAATTCACTGGGGAGCTGGAGAGAGTCATCACACAGTAATGGAAAGGCAGATTTTTTTATTGATTCAAATTAAGGGTAATTTATTGGGGAAAAAAAAAAAGCCATGATTTGCATGAAAGACGTTGCCTAAAGACACAGCAGTCTGAGCGTGTTTTGATATATGTTACATATACACAGACACAGCCTGTTCGGTGCGGCTCGCTCTGCTAGCAGAGGGAATGAGCTGGCAGCACCCCTCTGCAGGCATTTCTTTAGCTTATCACCGCCCGGCAAGATAAACGCAATCGGTCATAAGACTTTGCTCTGAGACAACTCAACCCTTAGGTGCTTCAAGAGAAGCCTCTCCCCTCTTTTAATCTCTTACGGTCACTCTTATGCACTCTGTCCCTCCCAAGCAATGAAACCTCCCTGTCCTACGGCTTCTGGGAGTCCCAGGACCCCTCGCCAGCTGTGTCCTTATGGGAAACGTGAGGGGCTTTTGTTGCACAGCTCTGAGCCCTGGGAACCAGAGAGCAAATCTGAACTGCTCCCAGGGAGTTCAAGTTACCACAGAGGACATTGGAGTGTAGGTCTCGGTCCCAGAAGTACTGCTGTTTTCTACATCACACCCCTTTGCCAAGGGAAGCCTGTTGCTTCATAAGAAGCTCAATCTTCCCCGTCTTTTGTTTCTCAAACTTAGATGTGAATTGTCAAAGTTAAACCCAGACAAATTGCGATGCTATCAGCAGTCTTGGCGAATCTCTGGGGAACCCATTCTCAAATGAGGACACCACCATTTCCTAACACTTTCCTGACATCCCTACCATTCACCTGCTCTGTCTCCTTCTCAGTGCCAGGTTCCCTACAGCCAGAGCTACAGGGACACCACTGCAGGTGACAAACACTGGGATCCAACTGGAGTCCCAGTGGGACTGAGTAGGCACAGCACTGGTGGCCAAGAGCAGTATTTCTTTCCCCAACCTCCTCAGCTGTGGCAGGGAGCAGGATTCCCAGGTGTTTCTACCACCACCAACTCCCCTAAGCCAGCTCCTGCAATGCAGGATTCCCTTCCCTGGCTCTCGAGACAACAAACCCATTTCTTCTGGAGCTCCTCACTACAAAGCATTCATGTTTATGAGAAAATTTGTTGTGAATAAATAACAGTAAAACACCAAAAGAAAGGCATATCGCATTGACCCGCCGTCACCACGCTACCTTGCTGTCGTTACTGCTGCCAGACCACAAGCAAATTGATCAGAAATTTCATCCCCATGAACAGACTATCTGTGTAGCATACTGGGCGCACATGAAAGTTATTGATCTCAGTAAGCTAAATTTTCACAAGGGACTGAAACCAGTTTCCATTTGCGTGTACATGCTCTGAACGCTCGAGGATTTGATAGAAGCAATTACTCTCCCCACGCCGTGGCTCCTTTGAACAGACTCCTCACTCTGCATTTTCCCATTTGCATATACACAGCTTAACACCAGAGCAGCACATAATCAGGACCGTTAGCTTTTGGAAGATCTAACTTTTGCATGAATTGCTCTGTGGAAAACAATAGTAAAAAGCAGGATCCAATGCAAATTCTACAGTGAAGGGAAAAAAACCCCAATTATTACATGACTAGGAAAACTGCGTGAAACACCGCGGAGCGTCTTACAAAGGCAAATTATCCCATGGGCATCGATGGCAAAGGGATCATTTACATCCCAGTTTGTAAAAAGCAGTGATTAATACAGCTAGAGAAAATGTAAAATTTAATGAGTAACTGAAGTGTTTAAACAAACTGCTGGTTTAATAAAGCTGAATGACATGGCCAAAGTGTTGGGAATAAAATCCCAAGATTCTGTTAGCAGTGAGAAAATTCACAGATCAAATGAGAAGAAAAGGTGATTTATCATCAAAGGAAATAATTACTCTTCAAATAAATAAGGATTAGAATGAACATATATATTATCTTCTCTTCCCCTCTGTGTGTCTCCAAAACTCAAATCTATTTTAGTTTACATACTTAGCTAATTAAAGCTCTAAAAATAATATAAATTTTTACGGGCCATTTCTGGAGAAAACGTGTATAGCTTAAAACAGACCCAGGCACTTTGATTATTGCATAAAGTTTCTATTAGTTTTCACAGTGCAGTAAATTTTTTTTTAAATTGCCTCCTGGTGATCTAATTATGATCCTGTTTTTAAGCAATTTCTAAAAATTAGAAATGTATTGCAGACTTTCATTCTTAATGTCTTGAATTTAATTTAAAAAAATGCATTGAAGTTGGCAAATAAAATATGGAACCAAATTCTCAGCTGATGTGAAGAGGAAAACCTTACTGGAGCTGCCGTCAGCAGAGCTGGGCTGTTTGCATGAGCTGGTCACTCTGCAGAAACCCCAGTCTCTCCAGCTGCCAGCCTTACAAACTCATTTTTCAGTCTAAGTGCCGAGCTGGGTCTAATTCTTCCCATGTCTCACTAATGTTGGCTCTACAGGCCAATCTGACCAGGGAGTCTTTTTTCAAACCTGGTTTCTTTCAATTGAGTCACATAAACCCAATGTGACCAGTACACAAAGAACCACCGCGGGAAAGCACAGGACACTGCCATAGAGAGCTGGCTGTGCAAGGCTAACAACTTTCAGTCTCTCACAATGTGAAGCTGTGAACAAAACGGACCCACTCCCTCCAGGAGTACCAGCTTACGCAGTCATTACCCTAACACAGTCATTTCTCAGAAGTGCACCCACCTTCCCAGATTATGTTCACCTGCTGTATACAGGGCGAGTTGGACCGTACTGTCACCTGTAGATCCATAGAGAGCTACTACTCAGAACTTGCATTCTGCATGTCCCAATTTTCTGGTGACTGTTAGAATGAGAATGGTGAGACTGATCTAACCACGGCATGCCTAGGACAGCATTGTACAAGTCAAGATGCAATGTGAACACATATCCATCACGGAAGCAGACTGACCCCAAAATACCAACAACGTAGGTAGCAAGACAAGCCAGAATTACTATTTAGAAACTCTTTTGAAAAGTATCACTTTGCAATCATTCAGCATGTCATCATAACCTCAGGACACCTCCCAAAATAAGCATCAGTGCTGCTATAATTAGGATACAGCACAGCTTTTTCATTCCAGATATGTTTATCACGTTAGAAGTACAGTACAATGAGTACTCTAAGTGGGAAGAGAAATAATGCAAGTACAAGAGCACAAGCTACACTCTGACATGAAGTCATTATTTTATAGTCTCTGATATCTGCATGACATGCTGCTCACTAAACTCATCTGCAGAGAGAGCATTTCCATCCTCACAGCAATGAGGACCTGCGCAGTTTCAGACACCGGCAGGATGTGGGCTTTTTGTTCACCCTTTTTTCACTCTCCAGCAGAGTTACTTTTATTTTCACTATCATATTGACAAAAACCAGCGAGCTGAGAACACAGCTGCTAGAAACACTTCTGTTATATGCAGTGGGATACGAGATAAAGTCCCCAGCATAGACTCTCCCTTTGCAGTGCCTGTGACATCCAGAAGAGGCTAAAGGAATGGTGACATTTCCAAGGAACAGTACTGGCCAGGGACCGCAGATACAAATCAGGAATCAAGGGAAGAAAAGCCAGTTTTGGTTAAGAGCCAAGGAAAATCAACCATCAAACTCCAAGTCTACTGTTATTAGATATGTCTACCATCATAATTAAGAACTTGGATGCAGATACACCCAAAAACTCAAAAGCCAAGGCTGTTCTCACAGTGTGTCTGCTCTGAACTAAGGTGGTGACCCCAGAAATCTCTCAGGTCAGATTTATACAGATTTTGACAGAGACATCTGCAGAGAGATTCAAGTTCTTGAGTTACAAAACTGTACTTAGCCAACAACCAAGTTTCCAAATTTTTAAAAGAAGGCAGGAGCCCATCAGCTTTTAGGTGCTCATCTCTTGTCCCTTCCTCAAATGCATGGCATTGGTCCTTAATGTGGCAGGTTCTCGGCAATGATGTTAGGCTTCATCTAACAGCAGAAGATGGCAATGATGCCCAGCAATAGTCCCATCCACTGAAGCATATTTCTCTCTAGGGTTTTTAGCACGAAAAAGGAAAAGCTGGTGAACAGAAGGCAAGATATCTTCCTCTACATTTAAAACCAGTGATATATCTGCTTGACATAGCAAGAAGTAGAAAAAACCTGGGCCACCCCAGAGAAGAGCTGTCACCTCATCTGTGACCTTCAACAAAATAATGGCTGAGGGGCAGATGAGGCTGAACAGGCTACACTGGATTTCGATGCATTTAGCTGCTGGCAATATTTATAATCAGTAGTTTATATGCAGAAATATTTATAAACAGTAAATTTAGAGATTGACACATTGCCCAAAGCTGTACTAACCACATCACAGAGTACACTGCCCAAATCTTGCATCCACTTAGGTGAGAGGAATATGTTCTTCCCATAAATTAATACCTGTTCTCCTTTAGTATGAATTCCCAGAAACACTATCAGCAAGAGCTCTTACATTTTCTGAAGATAACTAAATTAAAAAGAAAATCTGTCTTTATCTTCTGAAATGACACCTTTCTCTTCCAACAGTTAATACGGGGCATAAAAATCAATTCAAAGCTGTTAATTGCTTTTGCAACTATTTTATTTCACCCTGCTTATTTGGGGAGATAGGTAAGAGACACGCACTGCACGTGATGCAAACACCCGAGCGCTCAGGCACACCACGCCTGCATTTTGCTGTAAAGACAAGCTGCAAGCAGCTCTCCTCATGAGATCAACACAGTACAACAGTAACATTTCACTGCTTAAGAGTTTCTCTTGGTTTTCTCATCTACACTGACACAGCACCTAAGTTCAGAAAAGACCTGTAGCAGACTTGGAAAAACCCTGAGTCTCCCCTGAGCAGATGGCAATCCAGCCCATCTTATTCAGGACTCAACTTGCAAACACAAACACACTCTTTTAACCACCTACACAGACCTACACACAGACTGGTAAGAGTGTAAAAACATCGCTGTCATGCTCTGTACTATAAATATTACTATTCATACAAAAAGGAGGTTTTATCCAAAAAACCCCAGATGCTGTCATTTTTAAAGGACAGCATGTGCACAGCAGCAACTGGCAGAATATTTTATTTCTGTGCTTATCTAACTTGAGACAACACTGAAAATTCTGCGTGGAACTGCAAACGCGTACAGACGCATGTTCAGCTTCAGCATCTTTCAAATCGTCTACCAAACCAGAGGAACCAGTGTTGGGTTTATCTTATCCTTAATTGATTAATCACAGGCAAGGCTTCCACAAGCAGCATGTGCCCCCAGCACATCATTAAGGATTATGTTCACAGATACTCTGTTTAGACAGCACCGTGTTAAATCCCAGCAAATAATTTGGTCACTGAGATATGCGTGGAGCCCTTTAGGAGTAAAGCTGCTAAAACAGTTATGTAAGGACATGAAAAAGCAGTGGGTAAACCGCACATCTCGATTCTTCCCAGCCACAAAAGCTTCACCAGGGCTTCCCCATTATCTCAGATTTGTTTGGGAAAAAAATAGCCTTTGCTACCGTGCTTCCCCTATTAGAAATGTCAAACACTTTGATGTAAGTTTTCTTCTCATGCCACTGAGGAGCTCAGAGTAACAAAGGCAAACACCAAGATCTCCGTGCAGCAAACAGAACCACAGCTCACCAATACCATTTCTTCACACAACAACTATTAGCAAACCAGTGCAGCTGCTGGGAATTTCTCATGGTCCAGGAAGGCTGCTCCAAAGGTCCACGAAGTCCATCTTTATTTAAATCTGTCAGTAAAGCAGCTAGAAATAGATGCCCCTCTGCTGCTGCTGCTGAGATTACACAAGTTAAACTAGTAGCAGGTAACAAGGGACTTCCTCAAAACTCTTTCATAAGCAGCTTTCTTGGTACTTATTACCATGACAGAGGAAACCCAGAGTTGAAGAAACTCTGACAGCACAGCAGACCTTTGCCTCAGGCAAAGCAGAATGAATTCCCGCTGCTCCCAAGTCAATGTAATTTCTAGCCCAGGGCTGTGTCTCATTACTCCTGCCCAAGCCAAGGTTGTTAGAACTTCAGTGTCAGTTCAGCAACAGACTTGTCTCTCGCTGGCACTCCTCTGAAAGCCGGAGCTGGGGGGTTATTTAGCTGGAAATCTGGTCTACTGGATAGAGAAGTTTAGAAAGGAGAGAGAATGTTTCTGGAAAGTGGAGCATTACAAGACAGATTTTATAAAAATCTAATGAGAGAGCAAGATCACAGTATCCAGGGAAAAGACCGAGTTACATCTCCCCAGCAGCGCTGTTTGCTCAGCAGCAGCACGGATGAGTTCACAAAGTTCACTCTTAATAAGGATGAGAATGTAACTTTCGTCTGGATAACCTGAATAATTTCTAATTTGTCCGTGTCCTAAATAAGAAAACAGCAAGTTAATAATGCTGTAGCCGCATTATTTTGTTTTCCTCTAAATTTAATATAAGTTTTACACTGTCACAGAGACAGATAACATTAAATAGCTTAGAAAAAGCTTTTGGCTCAGTGCAAGAAGGAGCCTTATCAAGTACTAAAAGAAAAAACACTGCGGACAGTAATATGTGGGAGTTCTGTGTGCAGGACTTGGGTTCTCCAATCAACAAACTAACAATCATGCTGCAGCCACAAGCCCTTTGTGGTCTCTGCAAAACAAAACAAACAAAGAAAACCCCACCACCGCACCAATACCGCTGGATGCCAGGGTTCCAGCTGCAGGAAGAGCCGAGGTTGCACACACATTGCCATGGAACATCCCAAGCTGACAGCAATCCCTTAGTGCTGCTCACATTGAGCATCGTTCACGCGTGGAAGCAGTTCTGTGCAGCAGCTCGTGGAGAAGAAAAGGCCTGAACTTGCCCGGCAGTTTGAGGGAACACACTTGACTCCAGGAAAGTCAACAACATGGGCCTTAGAGAAAGATCATTTATTTTCAAAGGCAACATAAACCTGGATAGAAGCACCTTTCCTTGTTTCAGCAGTTGTTTGGTGTTTTGGTTTGGTGGGGTCTTTTTAATTACGTATTTTCTAGTCTGAGTCTTCCCTCATAATTTACAGAGATACGGGCTTTGTAGAAGCATTTTGAGGATGACCGTGAAAGCTTTGCTTTTCCCAATTCCTTCTTCTGAACTTTAGAGTTAGCCCATGAAAGCTCAGGGATTGATGAACCACTTCCAGCAGAAGCAGCATTTCAGACTGAAGGCTGACCCTGAATTGGGAACTTTTCAACACAAAATACAAAAATGCTGGACATGGTAAATCTTCCAGGGACAAGACTCAGGTTAAGAAGGAGCTCCTAGAATTTTCAGTGTTGGGTTGATTTTTGATTTATTTTGAATGGGTTTTCACTTACATTGAAAGATCAAAATACTCCTGAAATGAGAGTTTGAAACAATAATTAAATTCTATGAAGACAGGGCCAGACCTTCCATGCAGGTGTCTGAGGAGGAATATTCTTCGTTGCCTCAAGACCGTATCTTCACAGCATCTTCTTTTTTTCCAGCTTCAGAAGAATCATAGAATCATTAAGGTTGGAAAAGACCTCAAGGATCATCAAGTCCAACCCAACACCACCTAACTCACTAAACCATGTCCCTAAGCACCACATCTACACGATTCTTGAACATCTCCAGGGATGGTGACTCAACCACCTCCCTGGGCAGCCTGTTCCAATGTCTGATCACTCTTTCAGTGAAGAAATTTTTCCTAATATCCAGCCTAAAAATAAAAAAACCTGCAAACAAGGATGTGGCAGAAGAGAGAAGCCGACTCCAGTATTGAAGAGGACACCACATTAATGAGACACTCGCTCAGCTCTTCATTCTGTCAGACATTTATGATTCCTGTAGCTCTTTGACAGCCTGGTTGTCACCACCACTGGTTTTGTCATTCATCCAAGCTCCCTTGTACACAGCCAACAGCCTGGCACCTTTCTCCTAACTCATCATGCTCTCCCTGGATGATTAGGAAAACAAAACAGGGCTGGCTGATGTTGCCATGCTCTCAAATTCTGATTTCAAGGTGATTTGTGTTCCCTTCCTCCTTGGTTTGTGAGAATGGGAGGAGAAGCAAAAAAAGCTCTCTTCTTTTGTGTGCCTGGAGCCAAATAAGGCATTAACTCGCCTAGCACAGTATCTGCTCCGAAGTGTGTGGTACATCAGGGGGACAATCAATTTCATGATTCTATAAAACTGATTGAAACATGATTACACAGCAAGTCATGGGCTCTTTTTTCTAAGACTTGTCAACCGCCTGTGCTTCTTGGGAACAATTACTCTGCAGGTGACTTGGGGTTGCAGCTGGGATGGACATTAGTTTCAATCTTATCAGGAAGTTTCAGACATTTGGGGTAAAAGACTAAAGTTAATTGCACCAAGTGTTACACAAAAAGGAATAATTTGAAGAAAGTTATCTTCTCATGAACAGGAAAGAGTTAGGGAACAGGTTAGTGAACAATCCTGCTCCAGTGCTGGACTTCAGAACTAAAGAATATATTTTAAGACCAGATGACTGGGCACCTTTTCCATCTTAAAACTCTGTTTAAGCCAGGCAATTATTGCTACTTGCATCCCTCCCCAGCCCACTAAATTTTATTCAGCAAATGCAAGGAAGCAGAGGCGTTTCATTTTTCCATTCTTCTACTGCTTCTTTTGGGAGGTCAAGGGAGAGTTAAACAGCATTTTTACAAGTTATATTTAAGGCTGGCAACATGTGAAAGACTAAAAGCCCTGAAGAATAAAGTCCTTTAGTCCCAGCAAAAGCGCAGCATGGTTGGTAACGGTATAAAAAGCCATAGTGCAGCTCTAGGAATGAATGTGGAAGTTAACCTAGGGAGACCATGTGAATAAAAGAGGCCCATTTGCTCCCCAGCCTATTTACTGCAAGTCACACAAACACAGAGTCAATTAAACCTGAGTACAAACAGAGACAAGACACATACAAGACAGAATATATCCATAAACCCAGCCTTCCTCTTTACCAGGAACAGGGATAGTAGGGCTGAGAAGTCTCATCTACTCCCCTTCTGGCTCAGACTCCTTCTTCCTGTTCATGTTTCCTTGGGACTTTATTGCTTTTTTGTTTGGTATAAATAAAATCAAATTTAATGTCTATGAGAAAGGGAGGAAGAATGGAGATGGTAACAAAGCAATTGGGAGCACCTTAGTAATGAATTCAGGCCATTAAGGATTTCATTAGGTTTACTAAAAGGTCATTAATGATAAAATATCTTCTTTTATTTACCTACTTTCTAAACAGTATAGTCTATTCTGCCATTCAAGCTTGCACCCCACTGACATTAATTAGCACACTATATATTAAGGAGAGTTTTTAATGAGCTGTTATTTCATATGATTTCATTGGAGAGCCTCATTGTTCAGTTTAATAGCAGAAAATGACAACCACAGAAATTGCTTTGATAGGATTGCAGCATTGAGGCAGTTATTCAATCTCCATACTTGTTCCTCAGTTAGTCCGGGATGCTGAAAGCGCTGCTTAGTACATCTCATAGCTGCTTTGCCATGCTACACTGGGCATAGCGAAAGCCGTGGGCAATGAACAAAACCCCAAACCAACACAATGGAGCACTGACAACATCACTTACAGCGGCTCTCTTTGCTACACACCATAAAGTAACAGAAGCAAGACCCATGAACGTATGAAAAGTTTTTGCCACGTTTATAATTAAAAAAATCAGTCCTAGCTATTATAGTAGCTGATAATTGTAAGACCACCTACTGTTAGTCACTTAAATCTTAAACTATCCATTTGTGTTTATTTTCCAAGTCAAGCGTCTGCCTCACCCTAAGTCGCTTTTCACAATTTCAGACAAAAGCGGTTGAATTAGAAACAAAGGGAAGAGCAAGTCCTTCTCCCTGTGCTAAAACCTAGCAGCTGCCAGCATCCTTCCGAAAGCTGTCCCAGCCTTGCTGTCAGCAATACCACCTGGACAGCAGGGAGAAGAGAAATCAGGAAATAATAGTAACAGGCAGGGAGGGCAAAAGGAGAAGGCAAAAAGGGAGGCAAGGGACTCAGAGTGACAGAGATCGGCAATGAGAGCAGGGCACAGGAAACTGAATCCAACCCCAAACCCACCCTGTCCACTGGATGACAGGGTCATAGTTAAAGACTGGGTCTAACACACATCCACAAAGGACAGCAATAAGATCAATTTCGCAAAAGGAACTGTAATACTGGCATCTCCTCCTTTTGAAAGCGATGAGATGATCACCTTGACTGGCTTTTCTTCTTTTACACAGTTCCTCAGCCACACCAATTAACAGGATAAAGCCACCACTTGTGGGTTTTTCAATCCTGTCTATTTGCTAAATTAAGCAATATTTAAGATTAAAAGGAAATACCCATCTAGGAAGGAGGGACAAACCTGTATCTGTAGTTTGCTGTCAACTTAGTCAACTACTACATTTTGGTAAGCAGGACGCTGCGAGATCTGAATCTGGAATTGTCAGAGAGCTCTATTTATGTTGCCATAACTGCACAGGTACAGTGGCACTCGAAGAGATGAGATGGAATAAAGGGGATTAGGAATCAGCTGTTTTCCTGGATGAGCAATACAGAGAAACAGCATAACTGAGAGAAGAATAGACCAAAATTGTATTTCCTCCAGAAAATAAAACATTGGAAGGCAGAAAAACAAGATGTTTACATATCTACAAAATTATTTTTTAAATTTGAACTTCATTATAAGAAAGAATATGATGGCTTGGGGTTTTTTTTCCAGTTCTTATCACACAGCATGCACACTAAAATAATTCAGTTCCTTCCTTTAAAAAAAAAAAAAAGTTTTGTTGTAGCCAAATATCTTTTCTCATTTGCATAGGATTTATATTGCTGCAGGTCTGTTGGTTTCAAAAGAATAAAAAGGTAATCAAAGAAACTGTTGTGCTCAAGGGACCGCATTATGCTTTTATTTCTGGAAAGCTTGATCAAGCAACTTTTTTAAACAGTTGATTCATACTATTTAATTCATACTATTTATAACACAAGTATGCTATTTACCTGGAGGTTGGCATGCATTTAAGAAAACCCTGACATCTGAGTTTCTCAAACCACCCTCTCATTTTCTCATCAAGATGGTACTGGAAACCATAGGACTTAAAAGAACATTATTAACAAATGCTTCCAAGCTAAGTACATCTTGCAAGCAACAGTGGATAGCGCACAATTAAGAATCCCATATAATTTGAAGAAGTTTGTTCAAAAGCTCTCTAAGGTGTTTATTCAGAAAAGTAACCCTAATTGGTAAGGCATTTAAATGTTTCCTAAGTTTAAGGCTGTGTTAAACTAACTGGGACAGGATGGAGAGAAACAACAGCAACAAAGATACAGCGGGCTCTTCTCAAGAGGTTTCAGCAGCTGAGCAAAGCTGGCCAGCCTGCATCTGGAGCACCCTTCCTGCCCTCCTCAGATGGAAGGAGCATGAACAGCAGCAGAGTCCTTGCCCTGGAAAGTACCAGATGGGCAGAGCAGAGCCTCATTCCTATTATCATAGAATCATTAAGGTTGGAAAAGACCTCAAGGATCATCAAGTCCAACCGTCAACCCAACACCACCTCACCCACTGACCCATGTCCCCAAGCACCATATCTACACGTTTCTTGAACCCCTCCAGGGATGGTGACTTCCCCACATCAGCTTTAAATCCACCCAGCTCCAACTACTTCAGTTCTGCCACAGCATTTTACATTTCCAAACATGACAGGGGAAGAAAAGCCACCCTGTGTCACCGGAACAGCAGCTGCAGCTGTTGTATTACTGTGCACAGGTACATTAGTTTTTCCTTGCAGCATCGGAGAAGCTGTTTTAAAAGCGCCATGCGTGGCAGAGGGGTCACTCAAACACATACTAGGGCTGCCACGGAGCTTATAAGCCATATTACTTTATTAAACAGCAGGGAAGGGAGGAAAAGGGCTCTTTGCTGGATTCTGCTGACTGAAAGAAAAGTTATTTCTTGTCACCTTGTGCTCCTCAAATTCCACTGAAAAGCTGTCTCGCTAAGCCCTGCCTTGTCCCAGAAACAGAACAGGGTCTGGAGCTGACATGCCATCCTGATCCGCTAAGAAAGCGAGCAGTGCTCAGATTTATAGCCCTTCTCAATTGCCAAAAAAACCCAAAAAAACAAAAAAAACCACGAAACAAACAAACAAAAAAACCCAACCAATCAGTACCATTCATTTTCCAAATTCTGGCCTGAATCCTGATTAATCATGGCCCAGAACATTGGCAGCATCTAACCAACCTGCCCACCAAGTGCTCAGTAAATATTGCAGTCAGCAACCATGTAATAAACAATTCCTCTTCAGCCAGCCCAGCCCTCTTCCAGTGCAATTCTGTGCTGAAAACCATGAACTACAGAACTAATTTAGCTGTGTATGCATGCACAGCTTTCCTTACACATAACTGGGAGGATGAAGCAGGCTACTACAGAGCTGACAGTGTGTCAAACTTAAACAGATTATCCACGGCCACACAGTTTCGTTGCTAGTTTAGATTATTAAAAATTCTAAATCAACACAGTGCAGATGCAGTAAAAACACTTATTCTTTCATAGACACTTTCATAGACTCTGGACAGACAATAGACTGCAGTACAAGACACCGTATAAATCCAACGTCAAAGGAAAACAACATTAGTGCTGCAGAGAGTAATACCCAACTGCATGAAGACCGCACTGTCAAATGCCCTACAGAAGAGTGATAACGCTATGACTGAATATTCAGCCCTCAACTAAGCATTTCCTGGGTTTTGCACCCTTAACAGCTTCTCCTGAACGTTCTCCTAATGTTGAGCTGAACCCAGCAGCCAGCGCTGTGCAGCACGGGCCTCCTCCAGTGCACGCTTCGCGAGCTGAAGTGAGAAAGCTTCGTCCCAGGAGTATCCCGCATCCACAGAATGCAGCCGAGAAGCTGGAACGTGATTGATTTCCATGGGTACATTCAAAGCCACTTCTCACTGAAGGCAATTTCTGAGAATTGTCATCTTTCTACTATTTTGACTTTGGAGTTTCATATAAATTGGTTGCAAGATTTTGTGGTTGTTGCCTTTCTTCTTGGGGGAGCAATTTTTCACTCTTCTTAACCAAAAAAAAAAGCCTTTAAATAAACAAACAAATGCCTACGTCGAGTTTCCAATCCTTTCAGCTTTTCGAGGAAACCTTTTTTTTGCTGCACCTTTTAGCAGGGAAGATTTTATCCTAAAAATGTCAGGTTTCATGGACAGCTTAAGAAAGGGCTATGAACAGAGATGTATGCATATCCACGCAGTGGATAGCTAGGACACCAGGTAATCATGCTTTGTGTTATAATAAATACGCACTTTTAGGGGTCAAAGGTGGAAGAAATGTGTTTCTAGCCTGCTGTAAATGCAGGCAGTGCATCCCACAAATACTGACCTTAGGCATGACCCTCTAAGAGGCAGTGTCCACGTAATGACCTCTCCTGCAGAGGAGTGAAGTGACTGAGAAATGGCATCTCGGCAACTAGAGAGATGACGAAGGGCAGACTGCGATTTTACATGGCAGTCAAGGGGATCTGGAACCTCTGAAGTCCAATTTAAACTCTAATCCACTGGGATTAGAGGAACTAGGCTCCAAGCATCTCATTAAAGAGCTGAAATTGTGTATGAAAGTCCCTTATATTATTATTCCTGGCATCTAAATAGAGTTTTACAGCATTTCAGAAATAGCGACTGAGTAAACTAGCTAGTTAGGAGCTGCAAATGCATCTTTATTTTTCCCAAGACCCATGATGCAACCCACACTGCCTTTAGGCATGGTTCACTGAAAGGACTTCAACAATCAGAGTCATTTTTTCCAGCCAAGGAGACCAGTATCCTGCAGGCACACTTTAAATGCTTCTAGGACTGTAATACCTTATAACAATGCCTTTCCCCAAGTAACGTGAAAAATATTTTAAACAGGAATGGTAGGTGGGGTTTTTTTTTTCCCCTCTTGCCCTTATATTCTAAAAACCGACAATTCTGAGAAATAAATTGTAAATAAATTTTTTCATGTGCAAAGGTGAAAGCCAACATGACTCACTGAGTGCACCTGTAAGCTTCCAGCTGCCCAAATGAAGGGAAACAGATATAAATAAGCTTTATTTACATTTTCAACATGCAAGTTTGCATGAAGTATCTGTGTCCACACATCTATCTGAAGCACTTCAATGTGTACGATGGAACAAATGCTTGAGACAACCTCATGTCATCTAAAGGGAGAATTTAAATGCCAAAGCTGGTCCATTAAATTAGATTGCTTGTTCCTGCAGTCCAGTGCCAGCATGGCTCTTTCTGCTGTTTGATGGTGGTTTGACTTTACACACACTTAGATGAAAAAAAAAAAGAAAAACATTTTTTTGCATGTCTTTGTACACAAAGGCTTTGAAGCTGAACTCCCACATGGCATAAGCACAATAAGCAGCATTTGATTATGAGGCATTTTTAAAACATAGCAGCTTTTCAGGACTGGTAAAAAAAAAAAAATCAACAAGTTGTGGTGCTTTCAGTCTTCCAGGGGACTGAAGGGGGGAGACGACTTATTACAATACCATTAGATTCTGCCACTCACAGCTTGCTACAAGAGATAGCTGTAATAACACCTCTCATGAATGTCACATGCAAAAGCATCTCTGTAGAGATTCTACCCAAACTGAAGTACCAGCGAAATCCATTCTTGCTGTTTAGCTGCGTTTGAACACAAACTGATCTACTTGGCTCATGGAAGTACCTACACACCTAGATGCTACCTGGGGACCTGGCTATAGCCACAGCTCTTCAGCTTTATCTCCGCTGCACGGCTTACTTGCAACAGCAGCCCATGCATCTCCCCAAGGGCTGACTGGACTGGACAGACCAACCCACACCTACTAACTCGGCACACGCTCGTGTTAGTGACTGATGCGCTGTGCTCCCCCCAACACCTCCAGAACGAGCTGCGCCATCACTCGCTCTCTACACGGCTCATATCCTCATCCTTTCAGCATACTGATTAACTGACTTGCAATTCGTGGAGCTTTCAAGGTTCCCTTCAACAAGAGGTTTCTGCTCCCTAGAAACAGACTGTAATTACACCCCAATTTAGGGATCTAGAAGGTTCCTTTTTATAAAAATCCAGCTGTGGCTGTACCCAGTGAAACAATTCTCCAACTGAACGCAGGGGGTTTTTAAGCCAGTTTTAAATGCAAGGCTATCGCTGCCTTTATTAAAACGCTACAATAGCATTTTGAAGGATAAATATCAATCAGAAGAGACTTGCATAAGTCAGAAAGGTTCATTAAGGTCCTTCCATTTTGTTTAGGCTCTTCAGAAGCATTCAGTCATTACCAAATTAAGGATTCTGTCTGCCAAATGACTTGCTGAAGGTTGCACTGCTGAATTGCAGCCCAGTTGGCACTTCAGCAATGTGCATACAAACTCCAACAGCAGTTTGTGCGATATGGACATCTGCCTGGCAGGGAACTGCAGGAATGATTGGGGATCCAAAAAGAAAATCTGTCAGAAGAAAAAGCAAGTGGGATGCAACTAGAATAGACAGTGTATTTATTTGGTAGCATTTCAGAAGCTTACAAACTAAATTTTTTAAGAAAACTGGAGAGAAAATATATGCAGATACAATGATTCAGATCTTGAAGGTGGTGGTAAGAAGGAAACTATGACTTAGGAGAAGGAGGTTTTTTTAATTTGTTTTTATTCAGAGGGTTTGTGCCCAAGGGAGTTTCAGAGACCATCACTTGCACGATACCTACATGTGAATCTGGCCAGCTACTTCCACGTGTAATCCGGAACTTTGACACCACTGGCTCAAATGCATAAAATGATATTTCTTGATCTGTACTTTGCTGAGAATTTTTCTTTAATAAATGTTGGTAGGTTCCTGGGTTTGTTTCTCTGTAACGACAGCAACACAACTGCAGAGTTTCTAGATAGCTGTAAATCTGCTAGCAAACCCCTGAGCCTCTTGGCTCCTCCAGCTGCCGGAACAGCACTGCTGGTGCTGGGCTTCGGGAGCTGTGCTCCTTCCAGAGACCTCACTAAAGCAGCACCGCACCAGTTCATAGTTTGACCTTTTTTTTCTGTTGTCGTTAAAGCCTTCTGCTTCTATCTGGATCTGTACTGTAGGCTACAGGAAAGAACTGAAAACCTATCAGAGACTAACCACTAGCGCTTTTCTTCTCTCTCCACTTTAACCAATAGGTCAGCTGAACTCTGGTTAAAGCAGGGTAAAGTCATGATGATACTGAAAAATGGCTGAACCTGTCTAAAATAACACTCTGGGGGTCATTACTACTGAGGAATTACTTTGGTTCTAGACACGTAGCATGAAATCCTAAAATAATACCAGCAGGGACGAAGGTGCAGGTTTATCATAGCAGGCTAGGGATTAAGCAAGCAACACAAAAGATGCAACTACCTGGACAATACTGAATGATTCTCAATACTTCTAGGAAGATTAAACTTCAATTGCAGGTAGCAGGATAAGATGTTTCTGTGTAAAGAACTGTACTTTATTTACTGAGCAACTTCAAACACAGGATCTCCTTTTACTTGGACCAGGCATTCATATTTCCTTGTGATCAGACTTCAACAGCCTGACAGCTACCCTGAGAATGCTCCAGCCCCCTCTCCAGGTGATGGGTAACTGGTCGTCTGCAGTTCTATCTCCAGCTGATGAATTTGTCTGAGGGTGCCACCAAGAATGGGAATGTTCTGTATTAATTTTCACAGGTAAGAAGGGAGAGAAAAGAGAAACATTTTCATTCATGACAGCCTTCAAGCACTCCGGTCCTCCTGGTTTTTAACACTTAGATTTTCATCCTTTTGGAGATGAGGGGGAGGAGGAAAAGGAGGAAGAGTTTGAATTCACCTTGACTTCTCTTTGGCTTTAGCTGCAAAGTATGCAGAGAGTCATTATCAGAAAAGAAAAATTTGTTTGTGTCTCCACTGAGACTCCAGCAATGACATGACTTGAGGGGCAAAGTCTCTGTCATGATGCATCACTACCCTGGAGGCACCAAAGTATCTCGGTGCAGCTGTTCAGCCAGAAAAGCAACACAGATTGCTTAAGTCCTTTCAATGAGCTCAGCCCAAGGCAATATTTTAGTAGGAAACTGCCTCTTTAAAAATTAAAAGGAATTATTTTTGCATCATTTGACATGGATTATTTTAAATATGTTCCATTCTAGGTCACCATGTTGTCAGAAAAATAATGAATTTGCAACTGATTCTATTCAGACCCATTCTTTAAGAATACAGACAGCTTTATTGAGCAATCCCTTACACAGACACAGGACAGCCTGTAGTACACCTTCAAAAACCATGAAATTGCAAGGGTTAGTTCTAGTTCTAGCACAGCCAGGTGTTACGGAACCTGAGGAGATTTCCACAAGTATCTCAACAGTGCCCATCAAAAAATGACTCCTTCCTTTAGTCAAGGTTTATTGCCTGGCTGAAATGACACAAAATTAGCAAGAGGAACTTCTATTCCTTTACTTAGTCTTGCCATACCAAACTCAACCTACCCTTTGTGAGCCAGCTGGAGAGATGACCTCCAAGTGCAGTTACATCTGAGCCCAGGAAATAGCTGCCATCTCTTGCTCACACTGTAGAGCAAGAGCTCACTGATGTTAAACCTGCTCAATTTTTTCCATTTGACCATCCTTGTGTTAGGGACAGCCAGCATTAGCCAGAAGATTTACGAGTGGCATGTTATAAGACACCCTGTTCCAAACGGAGAAGCTGGATGGGAAGAGGAAAGGAGCAGAACCTCACTGGCGATGGCAGCATTGCTTCTTGCACCCATGCCATTTCCAAAGTAAGTATTTACATTCTCCCAGCATAAAAGAGAAAGCAAAAAAGTGATTCTTGCCCCTCTGTATAAGGAAATGCTGTACAAGCCCACATTGAAGATTTCTACATTACCACAAAAGCAAATTTTTTTTTTCACTCTTATCTTACCGCTGAATCTATAAACATGTGCATGCTCAGGCAGCACTGGTTTTCCACAATTTAATAAAATGTCTTTACCTTCTCTTGTAGGAATGTCTCTCACCTCACACGATCCTCTAAAGCAATCCTCCTTTTACACTCCTTTTCCTCATATTTGGGTGTACGTGACATTATGGATGCAGTCTCACCAGAAGCGCGTGACAACAGTAATGCTTCCTCATTTTAACAAGAAACAACTCCTCTGACACACTCTAGAATCACATTTAATTTTTTTTTTCCATCCAGCATAGGATGGTCAGTGATCAGCCTATAACCTGCTGTATATTTTGCTTAGGGGTGGGGCTAGGCTAGATTAGATGTATCATTCAAACATTCAAGAACAACCCGATAAAATAAGACTTAATGGCTATATGCTGCTGAGATTGCCAGGAAGAATTATGACTATTGGGAAAGGCAGAGAGGAATTAGTTGCAGCATTTAGGTATAAAACCTAACAGAAATTTACCTCAAGAAAAAAAGGAAAGAAAACAGACCTTGGGGATACTACAGAAGAAAAAAGGGCAAGAATTGAACACCTGAGACATGGGGGGGATATACGGCTCTCATTTTGACACAAATGTTGGTAAAGAAATCTCTTCTCTTTTTTGAACTGGAAAACGTTTTCAGTGACAGCAGCAGACTATCTTGAAGATTCTTATCTATTTTAATCAGGCTTCTTTTAGCACCTGCTGACATCTCAGAGCTCAGGATTGGCTTAAACACATAGGAAAAGGGCCCTGTGGCACGTATTCCTTGACGACAATCTGTTCTCCTCACCTCATAGAGTGTAATGATGCCATTTGTCTCATTTGGAGGCTTCCACTGAACATAGATCTTCTCTTCAAAAGGTCCTCCCTGGATGGATTCCAAGGGAACAGGTCCAGGAACTGCAGGGGGGAGAAAAAAAAAAAAAAAAACAACAAATCCCAAAAAACTGTGTTAGAAGCTACCACCAGCTCCAGTTGCACACACATCAGAAGACACCAAGAGACCATCAGAGAGGAAGTTCAAAGCTGAAAATAAAACAAAAGGAAAATAACATAACAACAAAAACCCCACCCCAAAGCACTACTGTCACACCCAGGTACTATCAAAGACCTATTCTCAGCCTTTGGTTCAAATAAGACAACTCTAGTCTAAGCAATGATAAATAAAATCAGAATCCATGAAAATACAAAGCTACTTTCAGTACATACTTATTAAACTACAGCATAGCAGGAGTAGGGAATTTAATTTGTCCTTCTTCGCCCACACAACAGCAAAGCTCTATCCTCCCAGACAGCCAGATTGCACCTTGGCATAAAGATCCCCCTGGGCTGCACACCTTTATCAATATGGAAGATTGATTTTCTTAGTAAAGTAACAATGTAAGATTTATATTGCATTATGGCTACAAGGCCAGCCAGAAAATCCACCTACTCAAGCAAAATTTTAATGCTGTGGAAGATAACTAAGTAAATGCACTTTGCAATCCTGTGATAAAAATCCTGTTCATTTATCTGAAAGATCTGCCACCCTCTCATGTCCCTCCGTATGATATACTGGACTGCAAGAGCCGCTTCCAGCTGACAGAAACTCAGGACAGCAACTCTTTACAGCTCTGGCAGAGGAGAACGCTTCTTTTTTAACACGTTAGACAGACTGGAGGCTTGTAGTCTTTGTCTGAAATAGCTCAGCTGGGATAATAACACTTCAAAGCTTTCCATAAGTACTTCTGGAAAACAGTTCTTTTCTATCAAGAACAGAAGATTTAGCACCAAATGAATTTAGCTTCTGAGACGTATATAAAAAGCTGTGTCCAGAAGACCAGCGCTAAGAAAAGCTACGCTCTGCAAAGGAAGGCATCATACTTCTTTTTGGGACATCAATGTGAAGGCACAAGAAAAATCAACAAATGCCAAGATGACATTTGCCCGGGTGACAAAGGAAGCTGCTCTGTGGGTTCTGGGCAGTTCAGAATACGACGTCTATAGCATTAAACCTACCGCTGTTCAGCCACTGCTCAGACTGGCGTTTGTCATTTCCAAGCACCTCAGGGAGCCTTGACCTTTCCAGAACACAGCTGTGAATGGAACTATTTACACCTACAAATCTTACATTCATAATGCACACACTGGTCAGAGAAGCTGTTTATAAGTCTCATGGGACTTCTAAAGGGTTACGTTGTTATTTACAACTTGAAAATATTTGTCTTCACCCCAAAATCCAAGGAAGAGAGCAAACCCAACATGACTTACCGTCTTCCTCAGTCTGCACCACCAGCTCCTCACTTTCCATTTTGCCCTCTGGGTTAGAGAGGGCTAACCTCAGCCTGATGGTCATGAAGGGCCGAAGACCTCGCAAGGTGTAGTGAGAAGAAGTTTGGATGAGCTCCTCTGCCTCAAATTTTTGCTGGTTGAACACATACTGGTACTGGACAGTGAGATTGTAGCTGTGGCAGCGGGTCACTGCGTAACCAAAGGGCTCCCACTGCAACGTCAGTTGCCGGGAGCGAATATCAACAACTTCTACGTTCTGTGGCCCATGCACAGGATCTGTCAAGCAAACAAAGGAAAAAAATAAATTGACATTAAAAGAAGTCAGTCATCCATTAATATGTCTCCTTCCATATTGACAGGGTATCTAAGTGCTTCACAGGTCTGAATGTTCTTCTCTTTACAATGTAAAAGCAACAGGGGAACTAATGTCAGCTCCACAGATGTATTCTGGTTCCTGAGTTTTCCCTGAAAATCCCATCATAGGGTCCTGAACAGTGGTCATGCTCCCAATTCCAGTGAAATCTCACTGTATCCAACAATGGCAGCATGATTCCCATCAGACAAGCATTGGGAAAGTCACAGACTTTATTCTTACAAAAAAAAAAATTAAAAAAAATTGAGGGACTACTTCAAAGTGCCTAAATACATTGGTGAGACCAGCCCTATGCAATGGGAATACATAGGACATGGCTGCCAGAAAAGGAACAAACTCAAATCTCTCAGATTTCAATCGAGTTATGCAGCCCCTACACCCTCCTGTCGACCATAAACCCTGCTCGGAGACCAAAGCACGTGAGTGTAAGAACCAAGATTAAGAGCCTGACTGTCAGACTTCCAAAATCTCAGTGCTACTGCCCCCTCAGCTTCTTAACCTCTTGAATGTTTTGGCAATGGGGCATACAAGCAGATCATGCCACTCCTGGAGGAAGTTTTGGAAACCATCTCAACCTTGTGCCAATAAAACTTCTACTTCAGATCATACCAACACCTTGGCCCCACCAAAGTTTCATTGCTCTTTATTATTCTTTCTACAGTATCCGAGGTATAGTTTGAATATTCACGTGTAGGAATAACTTTCACCTGCTGTTCCTTAATTTATTTTTAACAGCATAACTCAAATGCTCTGAGTACAGACTCTGCCCTTTATATAAAATATAAACGCGTGCACTGCTAGACTTGTAGATATAAAGAATGAAGGATGAGCGAGTAAAATCCGTGTTTGAGATATGTCAGATGGCAATAATACTACACATGTCATAGTTTATCTGACATTTCTCCAGCTTGCGTAGCTCGCTTATGTTTTTTTGTTCAATATATGTCTAAGCAAGGTAATTAAAAAATACATCATTTCACATAAAGATTTTGATTTATTGCACAATTTAGTGTTTCACCCATTTCACATATTCTCTCACGATCTCAACCTACGAAAGGAACAGAACATTTTCAAAGAAACAAAAAAAGCCACAAAGACTCCCAAATACTAGTTTACACTTCTTTGAAAGATAATTAAATTGGAGAAAAAGCTTTCTCGTAATTCTCGAAAGTAAAGCACACATCAGCCATACTGATTTCAGTCTGATAAGGCATAAGCAGAAAACACACTATTAGCAACCAGTATATTCCAAATTACTTCCAAAATAACCCTAGTGACTGGCAATGGGAAAATAGCTACTTCTGAAACAAATACTATTCTGAAGTCTCCTTCTCTGGAGACATTCAAAGCCCGCCTGGATGCGTTCTTGTGTGATCTGATCTAGGTGTCCTGCTCCGGCAGGGGGATTGGACTAGATGATCTTTCGAGGTCCCTTCCAATCTCTAACATTCTGTGATTCTGTGATTCTGTGATTCTTTATACAGATACACACACGCAGACACTTGAAGCATGATGGATATTAAAGGAGCAGGGGTCTAAAGCTAGCAACGGGTTTAGGTTCTACATAAGTCATGGCATTCCCTTAGCATTCAGAAAACACCTCTTAAATTACATTCTTTAGTACTGTGTGTGCCAAATTAGAAATTAGAAAGTTTGTATGCATAAATATACACAAATATACTTAACGTTAGGTGATAACCATTCCTTTAATATAAACCCACGAAAAGAACTCTTTTGTAGAGGAACTGCATACAGATCAATAAGATGAACAAAAGAATGGTTCTCTGAAATCTTTCAGGCTCTGAAACTGTAAAGGTAAGCACAAGCCTTGCTCCAAGATGCATCGAATGAAACAAAACAAAAAGCAGATGCTTGTCCTTCAGAACTCTTCACTGCACCAAGTAATCAACTCCAGACCCTGACCCAGAATGTGGCTGAGAAACAGCAAAAACCTTTCATGCCAAGACAACGATGCAGCTGGAGACGGCAATTAACCTCCATGTTGATGTTACAGTGTTTTTTTAAATTACAGTTATTTTCTCTAAGTCAGCCATGCTATGGACTGAATGGCTGATGAGAGGGTGTTTGGTTTATTGACGTCAGATGTGCTGACTTTGCCAGTGGGTAGAGAACAACTCTGATTCAGCACCATCTCACCAAATCATACGTCCAAAACCTGGCCTATAGCAGATCACCTGCAGTTTCCAGCGTGCTTTCTCATCTTGTTCACATTTGCCCTTTCCTTTCTTGGTCTAGAGGAAGGTGTCCCTGCCCATGGCAGGGGGGGTGGAGCTCGATGACCTTTAAGGTCCCTTGCAACTCCAACCATGCTGCGATTCTGTGATTCCTACCCAAAACTGTAAGTCTTGGAAGCTGCCTTGTATCAACCAGTTTCTAACTTTACTCAAAATGTTACTGTAAATGCTCCAAGATACATCCTAAGGCCTCTCTCTGGTTTTGCAACACCACCTTTTCCACAGAGTAACCAGCCTATTAACCGCAGATGACTTTGAGTTACAAAGCGAGAAGGTGAAATACAGAACCCAAACATAGTCCAGACCCCACTACACAACCACAGAACATACCGCATTCTCGCCAAGAACTATCCGTTCTCAGGCTGAAAAATCATAAAACGTTAAATTTTTTCAGTCCAGTGAAAAAATGAGATCACGATGCTGTACAGTCCCCAGCGAAAGCACGAATGGGATGCAGGGTTCAGAAATACCACAGCCTGAGGAGTCTCTGACTGCGGGTGTAGAGACTTGACATCTAATGGTCTTCCAGATTTTTGAGCAAAGGAGGACTAAATAAGTATTTAAACTCTAGGTTCAGCGAGGAAGAAACTAAACTGGAATTAACAAATCGAAGCTGAAGCTGGAAGCCTTTTTATTCTCTCTGGCTCCCTTCTTTCAGCTTCTATATCCTTTTTCTGACAACTGAGACCATGCAATTTTGAAAATGTTTTCCTGTTGCCACACTGATCTCCTCTGCAGTGTAGGCCATCAAAACTCATTTTAAAAGATGAAATTTTGCATCATTGTTTTTAAAGGATAGTGGTCCTACTACCTTCTCCATTTAATTCCTTCCACATTTTATTTTTGTTAAGTATACGATCTCAAGAAGTCTGTAGTACTGATCCCCAGGACTCTACTATCTAACATCATCTGTTTTTCATTATGTTGTAATGACTTATTTTCCCCCTAAAGAAAGAATAAAACTAAAAATGTTTAAAATTGATCTATAGTCCTCTAGCAATAGCGAACACTTGAAATGGAACGGCTCCATTTTTTGTATTCTTGGAATTATAGCTTTCAAACAATGCAAGGAAAAACATGAAATATTAACCTTGCACTCTGATCCCCAGGACTCTACTGTCTAACATCATCTGTTTTTCATTATGTTGTAATGACTTATTTTCCCCCTAAAGAAAGAACACAACTAAAAATGTTTATAACTGATCTATAGTCCTCTAGTAGTAGCGAACACTTGAAACAGAACTGCTCTATTTTTGTATTCTTTGAATTATAGCTTTCAAACAATGCAAGAAAAAACCTGAAATATTACCCTTGCACTTGGCTAGTGTAAGAAAAGGTGTTAATACGTATCTCAACTTCAGCTGTACAAAAACACCTACTAAAGCAAGACAGAAACAGACTGGCCCAACTTGAACACATGGAGATCATACATTAAAAGACATTAGTGTAACCTGCATAAACCAAAGTAAAACTTTCTAAATGTCCAGAGACATTGGAAAAACCAAAGGAAATTCTTAAGAGGCAGGAGCAGGGAAAGAACTGCCACTGATCTATTAAATTTCTGAAGCATTTGTAATGCCCAAGTGGCCCGAACAGAAGCAAACTCTCCCACTGATCCTTCATCTGTGCTCACAGTCCTCAGTCCAGGTAAGCAGATATTTTTGCCCCAACAGTGACCTGCAACATTCATAGATTGCATTTTCTCCTATCACAATTTTACAGAAAAGTTGACTTTTATGCCTGGTTTTGCTCTTTGCTTACTGGGTGTTAGAGACCTCATTTTGTTCACCATAGTCTTCTTGCTCAAGGTGAGGTGTCGAAAAGCAAAGGTTGATTTAGATTATCAATAGCAATTGTCTCTGCTTTATACCCCTCCATCAAGAGAAGAACAGAGAGGAAAGGGAACAGCGGTGGAATGCTGGGGTTTGAACGCGAAGCTCAAGTCGAGCAGCGAAGTTAAATGCAGACAACCAGCTGCCCGGCCCCGGGTTAACCACCTGCTGCAGGAGCCTAATTGCAAAAAATTGTTGGAGTCAGTACAGACACAGCATTGAGCGGAGGATGTCCATACCTGTCTGAGGCCCCATGCCCATGTCTGCTGACCCTAAGGAGAGCAGGAGGCAGGGTTTATTAGCAGTGCAGGTGCCCACTGATTAAATTCTGTTTCCCAGCAGCAGGCTACAGAGACTGGGAATGCACAAAGGGAAGAAAAATGAGTGTGACAGGCGGAGCAGCTTTGTGAGTCCTGAACTGATGTCTTCTGATACAAAAAAGAAAATAGGCGTGAGTCTGATTCCTGCCTTCCTCTCAACACACCCACACCTGAGTCATCAGCCAGTCACTCCAACCAACACCTGGGCACCCCAGTAAGGTCCCCACCCTTCCTGCTAGCCAGACTGGGAGGAAACAAGACGACTGGGTGCATCAGTAGTTGATCATGAGACCAAAACCTGTGTTCTCCCATCTACCAGCACCATACTACCTCTCTCTGTAGCCCAGAAAATATTTAAAATAATTTTAATTTAGAAAATATAAATTTGTCAGTATCACAGAATGGTTGAGAACTTCATAGCATGTTTCACACTCATGATAATTTGCGACAGTGGCCACTTTTTGTGTAACAGCAACAGAACTAATGACGGTGAATCGGCAGTTGGGCTGTTTCCTTTGTGTTTTTCAAAGATATTGTTCTTGTTCTACAGATAGAAAACCAAGGACTAAAAGAATTTATTTGACAATTGTTTTACCCCAGTTGTTAGATTAGAGCTCAAGCCTTCTCTATCTCACCTTTATTCCCTGTTCCTCCTCTTCCTCCTTAAATTTCCACAGGATGAAACAATTTTAGGGAAACACACCAACTACCAGAAAACACAGCAAGACAAACAGAGCAAAAGCCTTCCAGTGGTTTGCCTTAAACACACGATTCAAGCGCATGTGATGGTTCAGGACAAAACAACCAACTCTGCAGTGTGTGCTGTTCATCTCTTCAAAAAGATTCTGACAGAAGAGTTGTTCCATAACCACCTCCCGTATCAATGTGCCATACGTGGACGTTTCAGATTGACGGACAACTCTGTCCATCTCTGAAGTGCAGCACGTCTTTCCCTGGCAGAGTTCCTTTGCTGAGCGTCACAACTCACCCAGCTGCTGCCCATCATATTTCAGTGTTTCCCGAGCCTCAATGTGGCATGAAAGCCTTTTCAGACATGATGGACAGAAACACTGACTAAACAGGGTTCGCTGTTCTTTCAATACTGCAGAAGTGTTTTGGCTTTGCCCTTTTCTGCAGAAAGAACATCTCCCTAATATTTGGATTTATGTATTTTTTTTAAACCATTTTGGATATCATCCCTGGTCCAAAGACAGCGCCGACAAAGCTGAAAGGAGGCAATTATACAGAAAAGCGTGTTCTGAGAGAAGATTTTCAACAGAGAAAAGGGAAAAAAGGACCGAGACTGACACAATAAAATCAGCACAGAACAAACAACCTGTTTGTTGAGATACCTACAATCAACTAAACCCCAAGTCAGACACACAGAAATAGGTGTCATTATGGCTGATGAACTAAAATAGGCTATTTTAGGGCATTCTCTGAGCAATGAAGAGGGAAGAGCCCTGCCACACAGATAAATCTATTATAAAAGAAAGATGAAATAAGTTAGATAATGGAGTATGTGCTTAGATAAGTCAGAGACTGAGCTCTCTCAACAGCTAACATGGATCATTTTATTTCAGTTCACAGCACATTTTCTTCATTTTTTTGACTGATTTGGGTTTTTGTCTTTGGTTTTTTGGGGTTTTTTGTTTGGTTCGGATTTTTTGTTTGGTGCCTTTTTTTTTTGTTTGGCTCCCCCCCCCCCCA
>NW_010135943.1:48072-61005 GCF_000699245.1 Pterocles gutturalis | reverse complement strand
TGGTGCCTTTTTTTTTTTTTTGGCCCCCCCCCCCCCCCATTTTACCTTGATTTCTGTATGGGAAGAAATGAAAGATTTTTTTAAAAAAGGGAAAATATTCGATACATCACAAAACCCATTAAACATCCTCTGATCTCATGGTTCAACCCTGTTAAACGACAAAAAAAGAAAAAAAAGGGGGGAAAAAAAAAAAAAAGAAAAAAAACCCCAAATGCCTTTAAACTGAGCCCAGATCTATCTGACATTTAAGAAACTCAGCAGACCTTTTAATTTGTTATGAAACACACCTGTCACACTCATGGACTAAAAGTCCACACGCTGGCACGTGCCCACGGCCACACGAAAAGCAGAGCCTGCTGCCGGAGAGCCGGACCACAACCCGGGCGTGCAATACCTGCCACTGCACTGCCTACCTGGGCTGGCTCCAGCTCACAGCCAGAGCAGAGCTGCCAAATCTTCACTTGTAAACAACTTCCAGGTAATTAAGCACTACTTTTTAAAACAGGTTTATTAACATCTGTTGAAACTGATTTTTTTCTTTCATTATATTCTGAAATGGTAAAATGAAGGCTTTCTTCCTCTTATACCTAAAACTATTGTTCCCTAACAAACTTAAGAATTATAATTTAAAACAACAATAATGGATAATTGCTGGTTTTATTAAAGCCATCTATCATGGATACACATAGCAGTGGTACTCCATGGCTGGGAACAAAATGTACATTATTAAGCATTTTGATGATTAAATACAAAAGCATAATTAAATATGCTAATGAAAGTGAGATTACAAAGCAGGTAAACCACTTGTTTTTGTCAAGCAGAAGTAAAATGTGTGTTTTCCACAAATTTATTTTATTACCTACAAATAAAATATTTATTTTAACCATTTCTTTTACTATCATGCGTGTGCATTTATTTTTACTACCTCTTCCTCTGCGTACTCCTGCTGTTATCTTTAAATGGAATAAGTGGAAGAGATTAGAATAACATATAAGCTAGTTCTGCACAAAACATGAATTATTGCCATAAAAATAAATAAGGTGATCAAAACAGTAGGTAAAAGAGAGCCTTCCTCTACAAAGTCATGTGTCTGTTGAATTATTCTGACAGCAGAGGAAAGCACTGCTCTTGCAGTTCCCTCATTTGTAACCATGGCTTCCATTTATGTCTGTGCAACCTGCAAGATAAAAGTCTTTACGTCCTTTTGGAAGCCTGTCTTTCAAAAAACAAAAGTTCAAAAGTTTAAATTTCCAGTTTAACTTCTAGATCTAGCAGAAGGAGCCATCAATTGGTGAAATGTTGGCTTTGTGGATGCTACGGAAATATCCTCATTGCCCTAGAATGATTGAGGCTTGTCCCTTTTTCTCCAGGTTCAAGAACAGCAATGACTCCCTTTCCCACCACACGCAGGTAGTCATACGTGAGGAATCGCTCTATGATGGGGACCAGCTGATTCCCTGTACTTGATGACACCTACAGGGATTTTCTCACTACAGCATCCCATATTGGCAGAAAAAAAAAAAATTACTAAGAATGCTAAGATTGGATAATTACTTAAAGCAAAGCAGAATATGTCACAGCCATAATACTAGCATTAGACAAACGGGGAGTCCTCAGGATGGGGCAGCTGGAAATTCAGCTAGTGGAAGAGGACAGAGACTGTAACTCTGCCAAGCAGTTTCTTTTCCCAGCTATTCCCTTAACTAGACCAAGAGACTTTCACATTCCTGCAGCTGAGCACTGGTTGCAATGTATTCCAGAAACATGTTTTTAGAAAGAGTCTAGATACAATGTATGACCATCTGTTTCATTCTAATTTCATGCTCATGTCTTCCTTCCACCAGGGTGTAGAAGTCAGCGATGCAAAGCCACTAGTGCCATGGGGGGTTAGCTATTGTGGGAATGTACATATTTGAACAAATGTTCATTTCCAAATGCTAAAGACATTCTTTAGGATAGTGGAGGACAGATAAGTTCGCTCTGAACAAAATCGATGCATTGCATCTAGCCCGATAATTGCCCTTTTCCTAGGATGTGGTTGCACTCTTAGCTCAAACAAAAATAAAGCAGAATAAGTTCATGCCAGAGGAAAGCACAAGGAGAGCAGAGTGTGAGGCGCAGGACCAGCACTTCTTTCAGACCATTTATATCTGATCTGCGTGCCACTAAGAATACATTCTTAAAGGAGTTTAATGCAGGCATTATGTACGAGAAGCTGCAGATAAACCGATTCTTCAGAAACACTGTCAAGCCTATAAAGAGAGCGTAGCTTTTCAGACAGCTAGCACTCAGTGTAATCTGAACAGAGAGGCCATGGTGTCAGGATTACAGCAGCTTTGATAACACCCCCAGCACACATTTTTAAAAGTCTCACTGAAATCCCAGTCTTTCTTTCAGCCCAAGTATACCTATTTAAACTCAGCAGCCACATTTTTTTTTTTTTCAAATGCAACTGGATTAATTGCCTGCTCAGAAAATGACTCCATTCTAAACGACTCCAAATTGTTCCTAATACCTGTAATCTCCCCGCTGCCACACGGCACACTGTACGAGTACAGGTTTCTATTATCAGACATGCTCAGCGTTTGTTCGCTGTTCCACGCTCTGCGCTGCACGAGCCGTGAATCCACAGCAGCCGAGGCACTGCTCCGACAGGAAGGCTGAGGCATTGGTGGCATCTCCACTAGACTCACAGCAGAGCTGATTTTGTCCACAAAAATTCCCCTGGGGAGCTTCAGATGGCTTGCTTCATAAGCTTTGGGGAACTTCTGGTTTTGTTGTTGAAGAAAACAAACAAAAAAGCCCCCCAAACCCACAAACAACCCCCCCAAAATGACAGCTGTCCACCAAAGAATATCAAATGATTGCTGTTCTCTTTTTCTCAATCCTACCTTTTAACAGAAAGCTGTAACTTCCCATCCCCTAATCCCTGTTTGTTGTGCAGGCCTGGATACATCCTTTAAACCATTTCTCAGCTCATTTGCATAGCAAAGCAAGCGATTAGCAACCAGCTCCAGTTTTACAAGAGTATTAGAACAATTTAATTAATAGTCACAGAAGTCACTGACAAGGGACAGCACTGCACAAACTTGTACGTACACCCACACGCATCCTCCCTCCGCACCACCCATTATCCGTGAGGAACATCCCTAGCTCTCCTAGAGGATGAAACTGTAGTCTGCCACGAGGAAACCTTCTGCAGTTTTCGGAAGGAAAAAAAGATGAAGGGCATAACAAAAGCTGATATATATGCAAAGCGTGTTAGCGTTCAGTTTTTAAGCTACCCTTCAAAGTCTAATATGGATAGATTTATGCTGGAACTAAAAAACTGAGCCCTAGTTTTGATGAGCACAGGAAGGTCAACCCTAATGGACCTAAAGGTATAGGCACAGCAACAGCCTATAGGACAGAAAATGGTCACGTCCTCATGTACAGGGACATGGAAATGCAAAGACAGATATACAGCTCTGCTTATGTTCTTCTTCTCTCATAGATAGCAGCAGGGAACTGGCCTTCCACTGGCTATGAAATCAGATTTACCGTGACCAGAGAGCTGTACGTTACTGCAACCAATAACCCTGACACAAAGCCAAGCAAGCCTGTGGCAGATCGTGGGCTGTCTGCTTGCACAGGGATCACAGCTGAAGCGAAGCTGTATGGCAATCACAGAAGGGTTTGGGTTGGAAGTGACCTTAAAGCCCATCCAGTGCCACCCCCTGCCATGGGCAGGGACACCTCCCACTAGCCCAGGTTGCCCAAAGCCTCATCCAGCCTGGCCTTGAACCCCTCCAGGGATGGGGCATCCACAGCTTCTCTGGGCAGCCTGGGCCACTGCCTCACCACCTGCACAGGAAAACATTTCTTCCTAATCTCTCATCTCAATCTCCCCTCTTTCATCTTAAAACAGTCACCGCTGTCCTATCCCTACACTCCCTAATAAAGAGTGCCTCCCCATCTGGCTCTGGGGGTACACTGCCCCCAGCTTTGGGTTCTGAAACACAGACAGTGAAACAAGGTTTACAGCTCTACTTAGAATTACAATGCTAATAGGCAAGTTAGTCATGCCTTAGAAGTCAGGGAAAGGCTCATTTGTCCACATCAAGGTCTTTATACTTTAGAATGTCTTTTTCTGGGTGAATTAAGTCTCTTGCACTGGCCATTTCTTAATGTATATTAAAAGAAAAAAAAAAAGTACTGAAGTGGGAAAAGAGCAGTGTGTTTGTTTTCAGCAACTATGGCTTGATTCTTTGCTGCCATGGCTTTAACAACAAGGCTAGAAGGAAGTAGCTGAACATCCATGTGTGAAAAAAAGCCTATGTTTTTAACAGAATTAGGCAGCTGAGCTCATTTCCACCCCATTAGGATCAGTCTATGAGACAGTGCTGCCAATGAAAGCGCAAGAGATTAGTTTTCCCCTCACTAGCTTAAGCAATGCTCTGGGCGCCAAATACAGATCACGACACTTTTCAGGGATATTGCAAAGCTCGTGCAGGGAACTGATCCAGATCCTGCCTTTCAATTTCTCAGTAAAGCCATTTCCACACAAATGCACCACTGTGCCCTGAAAGAGTTTATTTTGAAATGGAAAGAGGAAAAAGGAGGTGGATGCTTATTGGAAATCCATTTGCTGAAAGTATGTTAAGGAAAGCTAAGAGTTTCTAAGAAAAGATCTGTTAATACGTCACTGAAACGTTCCAATAAGTACTGCCACAGCTTGGCACCGCAGGTCTGCAAGTTATAACAGCATTTATGGTGATGCACACTTTTTCTTCCTTTAATATACCTTTGAATTTGTATAAAGAAAATACTGTGTTCCTAATTTCATTTTGCTCTAATATTCCTACCTAGAATAAGTGCTGAAAAAGTCACTTTGATGGTTGGTTGTCCTCCAGCTGTTAATGATTTCCCTCCTTTCAGAGCAGAGGGTAAGAAAGAAGGGCAGAGAAAAAATAGTTATTGCTTTGCTATTAAAATAACAATATTCTTATTTGAGATGTGTTGGCATTTGCTCTTTAGATGATTATGATTTATCTCAAGAAGCAGAAGGATTAGAAACGTCAGGAATCTCCAACTGGCATACACTCAGCTCTACTCTCGCAAGATTTACAGATACAACCACTTTCTCTTCCCTCTCAATCTTCAGAAAACCTCCTATGAAACTTCCAATCCAGGAGCATTACAGCTACAAAGTGAAGCAATCAAGTGTTGGGTCCAGTTAGAACTAAGATTGCACGTGCAATGTGAATTTTGTGTTATTTGTGCCCATGCACTGTGCCCAAAGACTTCTAGACAATTTTAAGTGTCTGCGGTATCAGGGGACTCAAAATCCCCCATCAACCTCCAGCCACTGGGTCTCAGTCTCAGATCTTGCTCAGATGTTCCTCCTTCACCCTTAAAAGACAGCTCAGCTCCCTCTCCTGCTCTTCATGCCCAGCTGCCCTACACAATCACCTTTCCCACCTTCTTCCCCCAATTGCTCCCTAAGCCCATTTCCCTTCTGTCAACACATCTCATCAGCTCTAAATTCAAGTCCAGCCGATTTCTCCTCCAGACTGACTGAAAGCAGCGGGGAAGTAATTTTTGCTAGAGAATTAAGGATCCTTTCAATTCTAGTATCAAATTTAACCTTGCACAGGACAAGAGCAACTTGGAGCGACTGCTGGAATCTTTCTGCTGTGTACACATGGACTACAATTTTCCCATTTCATCTAATTCAACCACACAAACAGATTGTAGTGGGTTTTCATGTTGACACAAGAAAAATAAAAACAACAAACAAACAAACAACCCCAAACCCCACCACACTCCAGAGGGAAAGGTCCACCTCAGAGATACATCAATTGCCTTCTCCAGAAAGTGTAGGCTTAAGCTTAAAAATTGAACAAGCATGAACAAAACTTATGTTCCCTTTATCTCCTTCCTGGAAATGGCAGGAGATTTCCATAACATCCATCACACTAGAAGTTTGCTTACCTTCAAGGTTTTCAGCCAAAATCACAAAGTCTGACAGGCCCTGAAGAGACGGGCCTTACATAGGACCATTGAAAGTTTCAGGCAACAGATCACACCACCTGCTCCACCTCCACCCTTCCTGGTGTTTTAGTTTCCTCCCTGCATCACAGGCTGCGTTATGGAAAGGGACTTCATCTATCCTGAGGCAAACTTCCTGTGGAGTCACACCTAGCCAAAGTTATATACTAGAGAGTAACGCTCAACTTGTTCTCTTATTTAGACTTTAAGAACCCGGAACACAGATTCCCTTTCTCGATGCTATCATAGCACCTCACACCAAAGTGAGGGGGACTATCAAGATCTTTACTAAAGAATGCATATGAAATAGTTACCAAAAATAAAAAATACATTTAAAAAAATTATATGATATCCAAGATCACTGGAAAAGACCACAGAGAAAAGGAATACAAAGGACACAAAATTCCTCCACACATCACAACCAAAATACAAACACACTCAGAGGAAGCGTGCCCAACCACTGCCTACATTGCTGCTATGTCTAATGGAAGAGCTGGCCTTTTGCTTTCACTATACTTCCCTACAGAACACAAAACCAAAAAGACAGTACAGTACCTGGCTCTCAGCACTCAATTAAGATTTTGGATGTCAATCAGAGGAGGTAAAAAGCTGTTCTTGCTTTGTGATACTCTGAGAGTATATCTGCCTTGGTCATTGTCTGTGTTCTCCAATCTAGACATCACTAGCTGAATTAAAGAGTACAAGACCACCTAATGGAAACCTAACAGCTTGGGGAAGTGTTAGGTATGGGTATACTCATCAAAATAAATTCTCCTGTGAGAGCAGTTTATTGATTTGTATATCTAACTCTCTTTGGGATTATTGTTCAATTACTTTTATCCTCTGAGATGAAAGCAGCTGAATATAACATCAAAAGCAGATAAAAAAGTCGCATGTTTCAATTTTTCTTTCAAATCTGCATAATATCCATTACAGATCCGATTTTCAAGAGAGCCCTCTGAGAGCAACAGTGGAGGGTAACTCCATCAGACGCACAGCTCTCATCTACATGTTCTCTAATTATTCTGACTGAAGCTAGCATCTTTCCTATAAAGCACATGATTTGTCCTTGAGCAAGTGACAGGCTGCAGAAGCTACCTGACTACATCTCCTTTTATCAGGTGAGCTGTTTGCTAATTGTTGATGTGATTAGCAATTTATCACCACTTATAAATACAAACACAGCAGATAATTTCCACTGCTTAGAGTACCATTGAAGAGGTTGAAGCATGGTGGTGGTCAAGAGACCATGAAAATGTCATTTTCCTGGTCTGCATTCATTCTTCACTAAAAGCTTTTCACGCTCTGATTGCAAGAAAAAAAAAAATTAGATATTTTTGATTGCCAACCTCTGTTTTCACTGTGGGACATGGAGTCAACGTTATTTTTGTTTTGCTGCACACATCACAGCCAACGCAGCGTCAAGAAGCAGGATCCTGCTGACTTGAGAGGCATGTGTAATGAGGAGCTGACTAGTGCTTCTGCCCATTTACATGAAGCGAGCAGTCACCAGACAAAACTGGCTTCAGTTCCTCAAATATGGAAAACCACACACCCCAAACTTAAAACTCCAACAGGATGATTTTCTAATGAATAGTGCACTAGGAGAATGGTTCCTGCGGTTTATGCAGCAGGGACAGTACAACCACGGTTCAACTTGCAAATGGTACCCTCAGGGATCACAACCCTCAATTTTAAAACCCATCAAAGAGATCAGGCAGCAGCCACACACCCACTAACTGCAAGGATGGGAGTTTTGTGAAATAGATATGCAGTAATAAGGTGCCTTTAAATAAACCCTTGCACTTCCCAGTTTGCATTTTGGACAAATACCTATTTCCTCAGCTCTAGGAGGAACTCTCCATTTTTAATGCAAACGGTTCAGTAAGGCCATCCAGCTGCTGGCTGCACTCTCGTAGGGTGGCCCACGAGCTTGCCTACGCAGAGGGGAGCCTGACCACTCTTCAAACTCCCAGCAGCAGCAGGGTTAGCTACAAATCAGACCAGAGACCAGGCTGAGATAAAGCACCGGAGTTCCAGACCATCACAGCTGGATTTTTACTGCATTTGAGCTATTCATCTGCTCTGGCATTATTTTTGTCTTTTGCAACAGACTGTTCTAAAAACCAAGTCTTTGCAAAGCTATTAAGGACAAGACCAGCCTGTAAAGCACGATGGTTTTCTTTTAGTGATGCAATTATAAGGGGAATGTAGTCATGAATATTACTGAACTTTAAAATATTGTTTCTCGGGGCAATAGATTTTACCTGCAGAGATATTAGTGCTCCACCTCAACATTAAAAAAAAAAAAAATCACTTTAAAACTTAGAGCAACGCATTTAAAGTCCATTAGTATGCGTTTTCAAATGTCATGCCTCAAATGCAACAGTCAAATTCCTGAATCAATCAGCCAAAGGGAATTATTTTACTGAGAAATTATGTGAAGAGAAAGCATCAGAAAACAGTAAAATGAAGAATAACTTTATGCTGCAACTTGAGCAACTAAATAGGCTTCTTGGTGAAATAAGAAGCAACCCACTACGTGCATCTGCTTCACGGGATGACGAACTGCAGAACATTTTGCTGCTTGAGTTTTGTTTTTTTTTTTTTTCTTTTCTGTAGTAGAACAAGGTTTGGGATTTTAATTTGTAATCTGCCTGGGATGTTTTCTGGCATACACCAGGCACCTGAACACTAGCTCCTAGTTGGGCACACATCAGACACAGGGCAAATATGGCATATTCCAACTGCAGCTTGTCTACAGACATAGCTTGTGTCTGTATTTTTGATGTTGTGTTCTTTTTCAGTTAAATTTTCAAGTATGTGCATGAATCCATATGGAAAATAGGCAAACCCTAGTTTCTTCAGCTAAAAATTCTGCTTTGGAGCATCCTTGTACGCCAGTTTGACTCACACAACTGGCATGGCAGATTCTGTCCTAAGCACTGAAGAAAATCAGAGACAGTGAATCCCTTCCACCTTGGCTAACATCCCGTTATCCCAACAAAGCATATTTAACACAGTCACAAAATGACCTGCATTCGTCTGAATAGTTTGCAAGTCCTGATGTACGGCACTGATGGCTTTCAGATACAAAAGTGAATGAACTCAGCAAGCTATCTCCAATAACTTACCATGAATCATACTGCCCTTCATCTCCGGTATGGCATTTGTGTTTATGACTTCTATTTGTTCTACCCTCCAGCAATTCCGGTCAGGAAAGAATTTTTTCCTGTAGCTAGAGAGCAGTGGTGCTACCTTCTATGTAAAAGACAGACAGTGTAGAAGATTGATCAGGATCAAGAGTCATAAATTTCCTTTCTTTCCCCAATATTCTCAAAACTTTAGCTGGTCTGACAGGGAATTAACCCTGATCAACCACTGCTGGTGAAGATGAAATAATCTAGTGATCTGATCCCGGGGGAGGATGGCTGACCGATGGGGAAAGCTCCCTCTACTTTTATTTTCATATTCTCTCTGAAAAATGAAGGGCCAGTAGCAACCATAAAGTATAAAAAAATACACTCTGTATCTCCAAATGCCAGCAGAAGGGTAGCTCAAAAAAAAAAAAATCTATTTAGGTTTTAAATTAGATCTAAGTAATTGTATGAAAAAAAAAATTCTACATCATAATGGGTAGCAATACGAGGCAACAAGACTTGATAGTCTTAAAGACCTTTTCCAGTTACATGAATTGCACCGAAAATGTTAAAAAAAACCTGGGAAAACACCTTGAAGTTACAATTCATAGCAGACCCATCAGACACAGCTCAGACCTTTTGTGTGAACTAAATTCTAATGAAGCCTTTGTGACTTCTTGTTCCACATTAGAATGTTGCATTTTTTATCTTTGCTGTTATTTGTACTAATGCTGGGTGAAAGCCACTGCAAAACGCGCGGAAAACATGTAGGGTCCCATCCCCACATACACCAACGAGGAAAACATCAGACTTAATTAACTCATTTTAAATAGGAACCAAAATGTATATACTTAGCTCAGAAGATGACCCTGCCATTATACTGACACAGAGGTGGCTCAGGCTGTTTTGTTAAATAATTGTGCCAGGCATCAGCTATTTGGGGAAAAAAAGGTGCTGCTTTCTCACACAGTAACTATGATGTGATTATCAATTTAAGAAAATGTGTGTTAAGATGAAGATGGAATATATTTGCATCTGAACTCAAGCTCAAAAGTGAAACGTCATGTATATGAATAAAAAGAGGAAAATCACTGTACCATCATTCCAGTTTTGCTGGACATCTTTTTGAATGTTTCTGTCATACCACACTTTGTACCAACGACTACACCGCCTGGGTGTGGTAAAGATGATTCCTGCAGTGTGTATTTACTAGTAAGCCAACTGGTCACATAAGGGTTAATGAGGGAGGCTAAAAAATCCTGACAACAGTTTCCAAGTGCTAGATTACACACAGGGTACTAATCTCTTTATATACTCCCATAGCAACTGCTACAGAAGTACAGCAAAAGGAAAGTTAATGTTATTACACAGGGAGTAGGAGAAGGAGGTTTCTACACCAACTCACAGCAGTTCAGATTCGTAGCTTCACTTTCTGTCAAAAGTATTACTGCCAACAAGACTTGCCGTTGATTGGAATAAACTCATCAGAGTCAGTCTGAACAACGTACCCACTCATGGGCTGTCCCGTTGGAGGCAACGCACCGAGCCACGACTCCCAGGGTGTCAGCCTGAGAGCACAAAGCACAGCAACCACCTCTTCACTGGGCAGGCTCTACCACCCACCTAAATTCCTTAAAGCTATCAACGCTACAACCTTCAAGCCCTTTAGACAGCCCCCAAAAACCAGGAACTTGCTCGTGTCAGAAGATAAACCTCCAACCCTGCACACAGAGCAGGTCATGGTGCCAGATGAGATACAAGAAACATCGCTGTTACATGTGAAATCCTCTTCTACGTGCTCCTGCACAAAACATTTCAATTAATGTTACTGCTTAATCCATTTGTATCAAGTGTCATGAAAAGGGAGCCCTGACGCTGCAAGTCTTTGGCGATAATTTGGAGAAACTCCAAAGCAAGGAAGAATTTCCTCCCATCATGTACCACACTGTCAAAGCGTACACACATCTCACAGGAAGGGACCTTTCTGCTCCTTCCTAGAGATTTTAATCTCCAGGAACAAGGCTGCAAAGTAACATGCTTGTCACCTCTCAAGTGCTTACCTACTCATACCAGCCCGGCTTTAAAACGCACAGATTGTGCATCCCTGGTAGTGCAGCCACTGGAACTCAGTACACGCTGCAAATGCCACTAAATAAATTCATTAAATACAGGGCTGCTTTCTCCTCCTGTTGAATCCGATTCTCTTCTAGGATATGCTTCCAACAAGTAGTTTAAAACTAACTTGAGCACATCTCAACAAACAGTAGGCAATAGTAACAGAAAAAAAAATTGCATAGTATATTGCAAACGTACAGTCCATCAGCCAGAAAGTAAGTAAAGTATGAGGAAAGAACAACCAGAAATGAAGAATGAGAAATTTTCAGCTACAGGGTTAATATTCTTGTGAAGATAATCCTCCTATCCAAGATGTGACAAATCCAACTTCCTAGGAGATGGCTTTGAGACGTGAAATAAAGCTGCGTTCAGCTGCAGTGGACAGCACGTCTGGTGCTTCTATTATACACAGAAATTAATACCCAGGTAGAAATAACCATAAATCAGTCTTACTTAGCTCATCAGCTAAAATACCAGCCTTTACATAAAAATACATTTTTGGCATTTCCAGTCTTACACTGGGATAAAGCACCGGCCTTGTCGCTTAATGCCAGTCTCCTAATCAGGAGGGGTGGGAAGTGGAGCTGGGATCCGACTGCTCAGAGCCTGAAACAGCAGCACACTGGGAGGTTGTTCTGCTGACAACGCGTGGGCATTTGTCACCATCGTAGAAGCCGAGAAGGAGAGGCATATCCTGAATTAAGTTTGAAAGCGACAGGCTTCTGAGATGCCATTTCCAAAACTAAATCCATCCATAATGAATAACCTGATCACGAAGCAGATCAAACGCATTGCTCAGCAGTCGAGCCCTGATGCAGGAACAGTATGGATTTTCTGATGCAAGTAATTGTTACATATATATAAAGATCCACAGGGTTCAGACAGAACAAATCAAAACTACTTCAACATGTTAATATGATAAGAGTTTTCCTGGGAAGATAACTGCTGTAATTGGGACCAGACTATAACTGCACTCTGAAAAGGCAGACCTGGGTATTTCTGCCTGCAACACACCGAGTCCATTGCAAAAGGAACTATGACATCTGATGCCTGTGCTTCGAACAGAAGCACGTAAGATCTAACATATTTGATAAGAAGTCCGTAACTGCCTTTTCTTTCTCATTTTGTGCCTAATGCTTCAAAAGAAATAGAAAAGAACACACCAAATGAGTTGTGCGGCATTGCACGTAAGGATACATAGATGGAGGCTGCATGCTCAGAAGCTGACACTCTGAAAACCAAATTTCATTATTGGAATATGAAGAAAGGTAAAAAACCTCTTCCTGTTTTTTTTCCCTTAGAACTTTTAAACAGAGTACTGGAAAATGCTAAAATACCTTAAGTCTGCTATCCATCAGTAGCCCTAAGTGAGCATGACATGTAAAAAGGGAACACTTAAATGGCCTCGGATTTTGTTTTCTACCTATACCCAGCTGGAAAAAGTATTCCTCAGGTTGAGCAGAAAAAAAAGCTTGGCCTTTGATAGAATAAATATCTGGATGAAGGAATCCAAAGCCATTGTATTAGAGACAGTCATTCTGCTTCACGCTTGGAAGCTTCCAACTTACCATTGACACCAAGACTGCTGTAACTTGATGATATTTCTGTTTCATCTAAAATCCTTGTAAAAGGTCAGACAGTTTGGGAA
>NW_010135943.1:36551-48041 GCF_000699245.1 Pterocles gutturalis | reverse complement strand
AACCAGAAGCAGTAGGAATATCTGTGACTATCTGTGGGGAGCTACTCCCGTTCCAGGCCCTGAACCATCCAAGGGCTGAGGATCCTGCCTCAGCTGCTGGAGTAACTCCAAATTTAACAACAAAGCCTCTGGGGTCGGCTCATGAATGTTACTAAGATTAGACATTACACAGGAACGGCAGGAATGAAGCGGCCCCTGTAAAGGAGCCACCACTGAGGAAGAACTTACAACACAAAAAGCTGTGTTCAGGAGCGTGAAACGACAGAACGAGTCTGGCCGGTGTACTGGATTTGTCACTTGAGTACCAACGCTCACAGAGATCCATCTGGAGCTAACCAGAGACAAGAGGGAAAAATTCTCATTCAATAGCTATAGCGTGCCTTTATCGATAAACATTCTCTTCCTAGTCCAGAACTGCACAGTAATCAAATGGGAATAAAAGGAGTTTTCTTTGATGAGCATGTCATGCAGATGAAAGGCAGCAGGAGCCCTCTATGTAGACAAGAGCCCCAAACATGAGCAGACGTTGGTATCTGGAGCCTCTCTGTTGTGTGTCAGTCCTGAAGGGTGACTTTTATGAATTAAATTCTGCATGGGAAGGGAAGGTGCTGCTTAATTTCTGCCAGCGCTTGGTTGGAGTTCAGCAGCCCATGGCCAGCCCTCAGTGGGTGGTAGCTGTGACCTTGGATCTGCATCCAAGCCCATCCCTCTTCCCTTGGTCCACGCTTCACCTACACAGCAGCTACACCTGTGCCCCACTGATCTGGACCCAACACCCCTGGAAAATTTCTGCATTTACCATCGAATTCTGGGATTAAGACAAGCCATAATGTCCCCCTTATTAATATATCAGTAGTCTTTTCATTTTGCATTTCCATATTGCTTTTTGTTGCCTTTGAATTTTTAGCAAACTTTTGTATGCTTTGTTTTCATCATTTTTAATAGGAAGGTCTGAACTTCGTGTTCAGATTTTATTGTGTCCATAGCAAGCAAAGCTTTTGTCAGCAGATAATCATAGACATTGGTGGGCTTATATTGACCTATTTAAAATCTCAAATGGTTATAACAGAATGGGCAGCTTTTAAAAAGGCACTTCTCAGAAGTGTTACTCTAAAAGTATAATGGTCCCATTTGTCAAAAATGCAAGTTTGCCCTTTAGCACAGACCTGGTACATAAAATAGTTTTCAGACAAACTCCCTGCAAAAATAGCTGCTCTCTTCAAATTTTCAATAGCTGACACTGAAAACAGATTTTGCCCCTAGTTCAGAGGGCAACCATTTTGTTTTAGCCTGCTTAGGAAGAAATGAAAGTTGATTGTCTCCAGTTCCTGCAGTCCCCATTGACGGCTCTTCAGGTTTCAATGTGCCCTTAAGGTGTCTTCAATCTTCATAGATTTTCATATGCAATCAGGAAGAGCAGGGAAGCAAAACCTGAGGAAGGAAATGTCTGTGCTGGCAACGGAGCACAGGATAAGCTCCAAAATGAGAGCCGCTGTCAAATTCCTGAGGTTTCCAACGCTGCTTACAAAATGTTTGACGTTGTGTTTTAGTACGACGGCTGCACAGGGTAGGTAACCTTGGAGATAATTTGTTTGTGAATCTGCAAATACTTGCGTGTGTTCTGAAGATTCACTGAAGTGAGATATTTACATCCTTATATAACCCTAAGAGGAAACAGGTGGCTCTCCAATGTACTTGTGGCTTTCTCAATTACATGCTTAGGCTCCCAGAGCGAGGACTCGGGGGTGGGTGGTTAGTCGCTGTGTAATTGCCCTGCTCTGGCAGGCAGTGTGACAGGAGCACCGAGATCTCCCTTACTAAACAGGAATGCATTGGTTTGCTCCTACCCAACGTGTAGTACGGCATTTGTCTTGAATAGTTTCCTTTTGCATTTGACTGCAGCCTGAACACATTCATTTCTATCTAATGTGAATGCAAATTAACTGGTGAAACTATAGGAACTTGTACGCACGTTACGCTAAGGATAAAAAAACAGAAACGAGGCGTGTGCTGAACACAGAGCAACTAAAACAAGAAATAGGGCTAAAGTTCTCGCTTTTCTCCCAAGGTAATAGAAAACACCATAGCCCAGATGTGCACTATGCAGACAGTACCAAAATCTTTACATCAGAAACATGACCAAAAAAACCAAAAAACCTGAGGGTTAGGAAGCAATGCATTCCAAATTATTTCATCCAAGGGCACGTAAAGAGTCCCTGCGAGCAGCAATGTATGAAGGGCTCGCTGGCACTGTGACACGGCCGCTTTCTAACGGTCCCTGGACAGTGCCTTGGGGATTTCACTGGTGCAATCGAGCTAAAGGCACTCCGATTTGCTCATGATGAGATTCAGGTGTTCTGGGGACTGAAATGTCTGGGGACCTTTGTAAAAGAGTAGTGACTGACCTGTGATTGACCTTCAATGTGCGATCAATAGCGCAGATAGCACCAGAAGGGATAAGGCTAAAGACAGAAATTCTCAGAAAAGGTACCAATGAGATCAATCACGTTGTGATTACAAGTCCTCAAACCACAGGTTACAACACATATACTTTTAAACACAGCTTTTCCTTAGATTTCGTTTTTTGCCACCTGTTACCGAAGTACTTTTAACTCCAAAACTGCTCTAAACTGAACAAGCTCAAGCGTGTGGTACGCTTACACAGTGAGTAAAGGCACAGGCTATCACACATTGCTCTACTTACATGTCACACATCCATTCTGTTTCCATGTAAGAGGTTCAGAGGCACAATCACTATTCCTAAAGGAACAAGTTTTGATATGATATATTTCCAACTTGCCAACACACACATTCATGCTGCTGTTGGGTCTTGGACATCAACAAATAGCAGAAAAGGTGAGCAAAAATATATAAATATTTGTCTTTTCCAAAGCATTATGTTTACATGAACAAAGAAGTTTAACTTAGAAATGCCTCAGGACCACAGATCATTAAGATCATCTCCTCTGCCTTTGTAAAGCATGCTGTAGGAAATGAGCTGGCACTGCAATTTCCATCCTAAGCTTAAATGCCCCAGGCAAAGAGGCTACTAATTCTAATACATTTCCCAAGACTGAGGTTTAATAAAATTAGTTTGCTTTTTTCTTTCTTAATTTCCACTCAGCTATTCATGGCTATATTCTTGGTATCATCCTATATTCTTCTTTCCCCAAAGTGTTTACAAACGTCTAAATTACACACTATTTTTTTTTTACTTTCTGCCCAGATGTTGCCCAATAGAGGCACAACATGTACATCTAATTACCCCTTTACAGCCCACAATATGTCCTTCCATTTCCCCAAGCATTTTGAGTGCTATTATTTCAAATCCTTCCATTTTTTCAGCATCTCAAAGATAACGACTGATTATTATAACATGTTCAGGGATAGTTTCTCTCCTCTATCTCACTTCATTCTTTGAACCAGAACATTAGATAACTCCTAAGACTGGTAGGTCCAGAAGTCACATCTGGAATACTATGTGAGTAAATACAAAAAATATTCTAAATGTAAGTGGCACAAGAAAGACAAAGAAAAAAAATCATCTGGCAAAAGATATACTTGCTGATTGCCAACATTTTTGTTATGTCAGGATCTGCAGCGTTCCCTAAGTGCTCTGCCTGCAAAGTAAAATGCATGCAACAAATGAAATCATCTTACTTAGGAAAAGTCAGAAAAGCATTTAAGTGAGGTTAAGTGAGCAATGGAAGACTCAATTCTTATCAAGCAGCACTTTTGCTGTCTTGCAGGAAATTCTTGCACATGTGAAGTGTGTGTGTGTGAGGAAGATTTCTGGAAAAATAAAGACAAAGGAAGCTAGTGGGTACTGCACTCACGGTGGGAAACAGGCATTTACAAGCCCCTTCTTGCCCTCATTTTGAACTCAGTGTCACAAAATACTCTGAAAAAAAAAGTGTTTGAAGACAAATTTTGGTGCACAAAAATGGGCATTATTTTATATGAGTAATCATGGAAAAAAAGTCACAGATTAATCATTAGTAAATAAATTTAGACATCAAACACAGAAAGAGATGAGATGAGTGCTAAGCAGAACGTTTGCAGAGCCACAAGAGAAAGGGCAGGATGTTTCAAACGCCGCAGGCAGAAACAGAGAGAGCTTGGAAGAGACTTCTCTTTGGAAACGGCCTGGAAATTCTAATCTCTCCCTGTCAATCACTTACCCAAAAACCCTTCCAAAGTTTGTTTATTCAAATGAAGCAGAACTTGGGCCAAAATGTAACCAAAGACATTTAGTGCATCCCAAATCTCAGTTCTAATTCTGAACCGGCAGTTACATCTGTGCCGAGATATGCCAGTTTTGCATAGAGGAAAAAAAAAGGGAAACACAGGATTCTGAATAAATTTGATGCAAGTCAAAAGTTCTTGTGGTATTGTACATAATATCTTACCTTCATTTCTTTCACTAATATTTAGCAGAAAAAATAACTATGGGGGCAAGAATTGAGTTTGTTTCCTGTTGACCTAAGAACTTCATGAAACTTCATCCTTGCTAAACACCAAGAAGCAGAAGACCCTTATTTTATCACATTTTTATAGTGTCTAATTCTCATGTCATTGCAAGAAGTTAATAATCTACATTCTTCCGATGAGATGTTTGTTTCCCAGTCAAAAAAATCAGCACATGGTACACGTCATTCGTTGAAGCAATCAGAAGAACACACTCCAGTCAACAATATTTATCAATGTCACCCAGAAGAGCAATTTTATTTCATCCAACCAAAAATAAACAGACAGGCATCACATCTTTGATGAAAGGCAAAATTATCATCTGTATAGCACCCATCAAGTCCCCACTAACGTGAAATTTTACCTGGGTATTATTTGTGCTTGTCTAGGAATATATTACATTGGAGTAATCAGAAAACAAAATTTTAAAGAGATATTCTGGGGATGTGCATGGGAGCAGAGGGAAATTAAGAACATAAATCTTCAATGAATCAAAAGGGAAAAAAAACCCTATCAAAATGTATAATGTTTTGATTTGTCAAAATACACTACAATGGCTTGATTTTTTCAGATTTCCTCCATGCCTGTAAATCCAGACTAACTCCATTAACATTAGAGCTCTGGTGGAAAGCTAGATGCAAGAGAAAAAACTCCGATGTTGGTTATTTTATGAAGCAAACACATAGAATCACAAAGCTATTAAACAGCGAGCACTCTTCTCTGCTTACTACCAACCACAGCGTCTTTATTGCCTGATGTTTATCTCAAAGTGGTACCCAGAAAATCCAGTTAAGGCTAATACACTAACATGCATACAGAGCTCGGTGAAGTCACAGGGACCATCCAGTGACTTAGAACGTATTAAGAGAAGACGAACAAAGTTAAAGAAAAAAATTGCAAGCAAGATGGATCCGTCTAAGGAGTATATTTTTAGGTGAAATATATAGCTAAACTAGGCTACAGGAGAGACAGGGAGGGACTCTTGGTCAGGAGGTGGAGGGATAGGATGAGGGATAATGAGTTTATGCTGGAAGAGGGGAGACTGCGATGAGATCTGAAGAAAAAATGTTTTCCTGTGCGGGGGGTGAGGCAGTGGCCCAGGTTGCCCAGAGAAGCTGTGGATGCCCCATCCCTGGAGGGGTTCAAGGCCAGGCTGGATGAGGCTTTGGGCAACCTGGGCTAGTGGGAGGTGTCCCTGTCCATGGTAGGGGGGTGGGACTCGATGATCTTTAAGGTCCCTTCCAACCCAAACCAGTCTGTGATTCTGTGATCCTCTTGACAGCATTCAATATACCTACTATTTGCCTAAAGCTACTATTACCCTAAAGCTTTCAGCCACACCTTGGCCACATCAGGTAAAATTCCCAATAAAACAACCCATTCTACAAGTATAGTTCTCAATGGCAACAAAACTCTAGACAGCAAATTTCTAGGTATTAACGAATTTTTCAGGTGGTTTAAGCCACTTAATCTTTGGCCTCATGCCTTATAGTACTACCCAAGGCAGGTTATAATCACCCAGAAATGCACTGCTTGATGTGTCCTTATTGCTTAATTATCAAGGTGAGATGCTTATATTTAATTAGGCGTTTAATTATAAGCACACACATTTCTAAGCATTACTACCAAAAAAGTTCACTTAGCTAAAGAACATAATTTACCTTTCTTTTTTTTGTTGTGTAATTCTTGCATGATATTAAATTATACTTTGGAGCTTAGTTTTTAATTTTGCCAAATGGATCTTGAAGGAGAAATTATATATCAAGCTTTGACTTTCACGTATTAATGCTGGGTCAAACTGCAGGACCCTCCTCAACCAGCTTTTCTGTGAAGTCAACTCATCCAAAACAACGTTATCACAACCCCAGCCACTGGAGTGAATACAGATCTCTTTGGGTGCAAGAAGGAAATCCCTTCCTCTAAACTGCCTGCCCTACTGAACTCATCTTGGTCATGCTGAAGAAAGTCATTTTATCAAGTTGTGACCTGAGTAGGGAAGGCATGGGTCTGTATGTCATCTCCAACCAGGTGAGGCATGTCCCCCCCAAGCCCTGCCCTCCTACAGTTTCATCAGCATCTATGGAACTCCCCACTTTGCAAAAGTTCTACCATTGCAGTAATCAGTTGGCAGCAACTGGCTGTAAAGCACAGTGTGAGAAGACATACAGAAAAACAAAATGGGAAGGAACCTTCATATGTTATATGCACCATAATTATCTTCATTTATGTCATCTACTTCCTTGATTTTTTGCAATTTTGTGTTGTTCTCAACCTGCTGGCCAGGTTTTTCATAGGAGGAGTGTGTTCGCATTGCACTTCAAAGGTTGGTCTACGAACAAGTGACTCTCTTTAGGATCTGCTTCAACCACTACACAAATCTCTTATCTAGGCAGGAGAGAGAAGAACTGCTGGAAGAGCTCAAGGAGTCTGTGGTAAGAAGCCTGCCATAAAATACACACAGCCAGAAAGGCATCCATTGGGTGCTGAGTTCTTTGCTTTGGGGCCTTTCATTGTGCTTATCTTCTTCCTACTTAGTCAACAGCTCACTCTCCTGAACAAGAGTTCAGTTTGATCACTTTAAGGTATGAACAATGAACATGTTCCACAGACACATCTGCCCAGGTAAGACAGCACAGAAATAAGATTTGCGTTGAGTTAACATCTCATTAACTTATTTAACCAGAGACACAGCAAGGCAGTCCCACACTACTGAATGAGTCAGAAGGTGCTGCTGTTTTCCAGAATATCAGGAAAGCATCAGGGACAGCAGAGCTTCAGCCCTCATAGTTTGTGGTGGCTAAAATACTGATGATCCACTTTGGCCTGTTTGCAAGATTCGGGATCTATTTAGTGAAAAAGGTGCAGTGACTTTGTAACTAAAAGAGACACAAATGTTTTATTGCTTACAAATACAGTAAGCTGATAAATTTGGAAGAAAAAAAAAAACAAAAAACAAACAGTATCCTACAATGCTGTATGTGGGGAAACTACAAGCCATGTTTTCACATGCTAGACCCAGCAGGAACACTTTAAGGAGAGGGGGAGACAAAGCATGGTGGGGTCACCTAATCAGTGAAGGATGCTACTGATCTACGCCTGACATTAATGCTGCTGTTCTGTACTGTCCCGCCCCTGTAACTACTCCAGGTACAAGTCACACAGGAAAATACAGTCTTCCTCTTGCTCAAGTTACCAATTCTCTACTAGATACAGGGAATCGTGGTGGGGCAGATCCATGTTTTGCACTATTTGATGCAACCAGCACCGATAGGTCACCTGAGGATGCCCAACAGATCACTCCTCACCAGCCTTCCTCTCCTGTTCCCATCTCTACATTTGAAGGTGATTTCTTGCAGCCCAGCCACCAGCCATGCAGCCAGGTGGAGGTTATTAGAATGGATAAACTTTCCCATCTACACTTCAAGCTTCCAAATTTATCCAGAACTGAACTGCCTAAAGCATAGAAGAACATTTTAACATCTTTCTTCTTTTCAAATGTATTGTCTCTGCCTGAAGTAGAAGCACCACATGTATTCCTGAGCATCTGACACTGCAGACTAACAGTAAAAGTAGATTACAGAGACTGTGTGACGGCACGGCAGACAAACCACCGAACTTCAGTGAACTCTACCACCCCCGGACTCTCTCACACAGTTGAGTTTCTAAATGTTTCCCAGTGGTACAGGTATAAGTTCAAGATCTTTGAGACACGAGGTTTAACTATGGCATCCCTTGAATTGCATAAAATATGAGTTTTGCATACAAAATACTAGCCTCTTTCCTAACTCTATCTCTCTCTTCCCAAAACACACAATACACACCTTTTTTTTTTTTTTTTTTTTAAACACACAACAGTGAACGAAATATAATCTTAGGAAACACTTTTTAAAAGAGATTTTTCTTCAAAGCCCTGCAGTCAGCTCGGAGGATGAAAAAGGAACTCTTTGAACAGCTCAGATGATTTATTTTGCTGTACAGGACAGTGAGTTTGATCTTTTAGCAATTATACGTGTAATCCTTGTATTGCTTTAGGATGTGTGATCCGTTCATTTTGACCCAGTGGGCATTCTTTGAAACAGTACTTGAACAAAGTATTTTCCCCAACAAGTACTTGAATTAGATTTAGTGTCGTTGTGAGCGTTAATAGGGATAGGCACTTTTTTACATAGATGATAAAGTTTCATTTGTTAAAGCACATTCCAGGCCATTCAAGAAAGAGAAGAATAAAAAGAGGAATGTGGCAATAAACAACCTCCTTCAGGTCAGAGACAAAACACATGAATGTTCAAAAAAATAAAGTTTCTGCTGGGTCCTGCTATTTTTTTTCTCCACTTCAGAAGCAGCCCAGCTGCTATCTAACGTAAAGACCTCTCCTGTACAGAGACTGCTGACTGTATCACAAACAACCAACAATGAACCTTCCCCCCCCCCTTAAATGAACACTTTCTCCAAACTTGTCAAGCCATGAGGCATAAAATCATAGTCTGGAAGGTTTTAGTTGCAGATTAACATTGATGATGATGAAGTCTAACGTCAACTTTTCCCATCCATATAGGCACAGAAATGCATGTGACACTATAGAGAAGTTTTAATCAACCATAGGACTTGGAGACCATAAATGCCTGTAAAGTTAGATTAGAGTGGCAGTTATTAGGAGTTTATGGATATTTGTCAGTAAAAAAGAAAAGTCAGTGCTTCATTACCACTGCACGTTACCTGAGATTTTATTCACAGTGTTCATGTTGTGCTAACAACATAAGCTAATCGCCACCAAGAGCCTTTTAAAATCATACCAATCCATCATGCCATTTATAATTAAATCATCATTTTGCAATGCACGTATTGTCACAGCTTCAGTTGCAGTCATAGCCTGGGCACTCAGGTGGCCCCATCGTTGCCTCCTGCTACCCCCTCCTCTCCAGTGGATACTCACATCTCCGCCTCTGAAGAGCAGAGGCAGAAGCTCCTTTCATGTCACTGTGGCTCAGCCTATTACAGCTGACTTAAATTTAGCACACCAGTGCCACTCAGCAAAGCACATACAATTGTACACAGGAAAAAGTGAGAAAGCAAAGTACCGCTGCTGTAGGACAAAACCATTTCAGAGAAATCATCATTAAACACTTGACACACAACACGAACTTACTAAACCCTCGAATCCTTCACTACAGACTCCTGAGAGATACAGAGACAAATTTCAGCGCTGTGCTCCTTTGCATCCATGTGCAAGTCCACCACCACAGCTCAAGGTATTAGAGACTGACTTCTCACTTCTATGTTTTTATTTCTTACATCAGAACAAAACACTGCACACATTTTTTTTTCTAGCAAAAAATGGTACAGAAAAATATTCTTTTTTCCAGCTTCAGTTTATACACCTAGATAATCGCATTAGCTGCCTATCCCACCAGGAATAAAGAAAAAAATTTACATCCAACGGTGGTTCAGCAACATACGTTGAGTGATGATGCTTCTCCACATACAGTCTGAATAGTCCTGGTAGATTCAAAATTGCACTTCTGTCTTTAACAAACACCTCTAAACGTCAAGTCTTTCATAATGTCAAATATCAACATTCCTCAGATTTGTGCTATACCTCCAGTTCTTCTAGGGAAAAATACAACGTGTGAGAAGAGCAGAGTGCAGCACCTTATCCTTCAGAACCAAAGGGTGTTTCAAGGTGGCCTCATATTCCTTTGTCTCTGGTTTTAGTGAGACAATCTGTATCAAAGCAGGTTTAGGGCAGATAAAAAGGCCATGAAAAATCTGACAAAACAGACTCACTGCACACAAAGGGTTCTGTCCATGGAAACCAAAGCACGTCATGAACCATACGTGAAGTCTGAAGACAGGGAATCCCTGCTCCCCCCCACAGCAGGATTACAGAAATCCTGGCTGGAAGCACTGAGGATCTTCTCTGTCACTGCAGCCGTTTGGAGATGTCCCTTTACAGACAGCAGCCCTTAGTTTGGTGTTCTGCCTTCACCTACGCACAACAGAAAACCTTCAAACCAGCAGATGGCTGCTTTGTTCATGAACATGAAGAAGAACATGCTGAAACGAGCATCAGCTAACAGGAGAACATTTTCCACTAACTGTCAGAAAGGCACTGGAAAACTTGTTGAATAGAACAAGTGCAGCACTGGGCAGCAGAGGGACACACAGCAATGCTCCAACATGGACCAGCTCATTTGGAAAGACATTTCCAGCTAATCTAGCTCGACAGAAGGACCAATCTCATGCAATCTTTCCTCTTTCTCCCAAACCAATCACTAGTAAATACTCTCCCACACTTCTGACCTCGTGGTCAAGGATATTACTTTGCAGCCTTTGAAAGCAATAAAATCCTCAGAGGACAGGAGAAAAGCTTTTGGGGTGAGTCAGGGAAAAGGAAATAAGGTTTTCAATTCAGGCAGTGAGAAAGGTAACTAGATCAAACATCTAACGAGTTTCCAGCGTTCGCATGAATACCCGACAAAGGGACTGGGGTAATGGGCCAATCTCGGGTGAGACTGCCGGAGCAGAAAGGAAACAAACCTCGTTTTCCATTTATCACACCTTCCTAACCCTATTAATGCCAAAGGAGAGGTGTTAAATGGATGGAGCAGCTTCTGGGCAAGGTGTGTGCGTGGAAACATAAGAGGAATTTTCTCATTTACAGAAGAAATCAAACTAGGGGATCACACTGCGCATCGCTTCTGCGGGCCAGGCTGGCAGGGACACCGTGCTGGAGCCAGCAGCAGAGCTTTACAGGGTACAGCTATTAAACTGGTATTTTACTGTCAAGTTGTCAAAGCTGTTCCTTTTCTTTTTTTCACTTTTATCAGTTTAACATCAACAGCTTCTCCTGACTCTGCCTATGTGGTGCTGGAGGCACAGAAACTCGAGCGAGAGGCACAGAGACCAAAGCAATTTGAAAATTATCGAAAGAAACAGAAATTTCAACAGCAAGTATCTGAAGCTCAAGGAACTGAGATTTTATTTCAAACATCTTGCTTTGGGGTGAGATTCTAAGCGCAAGGC
>NW_010135943.1:0-36512 GCF_000699245.1 Pterocles gutturalis | reverse complement strand
ACAGACGCCACAAGCGCTCCGTGGGGATTCACGTCCAGGATCACTGGCTGGCGTGCAGTGAAGCCACAGCCCTAGACATACATATCAAACTAGAGCCCCTCGAGATATCCTAATTATGGTTCCAAAACAAAGGCTTCACCCAGAAATGTCTTATTTTGTTCTCTCCTCCTGGCCTCAAAATTCTCAAAGACACACGCAACCACTAAAGGCTGTTTCGTTCATGTCAAACACAAAACGGTTGCTACTGTTCAGTGACGGGCAAAACAGTGCTACAACCCAAAAGGAAAATCAGTTTCCTCACACGGGTAGTAACAGTGCTGAAGAGCTTTATTTTCCAGGAAGAAGGACTCATCAAATCCCACTCTGCACCTCCAGCAGACAAACAAAAGCAAATGCAGAAGCTCTGGCTGATGACAACTGAACCTCATTCCACAGCAGCGCTCACCTATGTACAGTTCTGGTCCCCATGGCATCCAGCTCGTAATTCCTACAAGCCGTGCCTGAAAAGGAGAGGAATTGCTGATCTACACCAAGGCAACAGACCATCTATCAAACCTATATGCGTTTAGAATTTATTAAAGCGTTTTTCAAGATGTTTTTCCTCTAATCATGAAAATCTTTCAGACACACACAGACAGCGGGACTACAACTCAGTGAATATTCAGAAAATTGTTTCCCTTGCTGCTCTCCTGACTAAGCATTTTGAGTCTTCCCCTGATCCCTACAGATCATAAAGACTCTTTCAGGTTTAAAATTTTCAGGAACAGAGTTTAACCAACAAATCAGTTTTTCTGCTCTGCTTTTAGGAAACAGAATCATATCAAAATAAGACTATATTATAGGCAATAAACAGCAATAAGTGGCTATTGCAGAAAATGGCCTTAAAAATACCCGCAAAAGATATACACACAAAATTAAACACTGAACCAACAAACCCACCAAAAAATCTCCTCTAATACCCGGTAGTTTAGAACACATCCAGAGGTAATCATTACACAAAACTGTGTCAAAACAGCATTTCGCTCTTCCTTGAAGAAATAAACACGTGCACTACTAAACGTCTCAGGTTCAACACCAGGGAATTCACTCTCTGGATCTTTCACTTGACCCTATAAGATCATTGTCCCCAAAACAGAGAGATTGCATTTGAGAGAGACTGCAGTAGTGGCCAACATAAGGTCAAACTCAGAGCTCAACTTCTTTTTTCAGTCTAAAAAACCATGAAGAGGGAAGTGTTCATAATAATACAAAAATAATATAATGTGTGTGTCCTGTTGTTAATATTAATCCTTGACTGCACTGACCCAGGAGTAAGTCTGCGAGAGAGAAATTCAAGACTCCTGGGATGCAGGAGCTCATGGTGGTTTTCTCTGCTGTTGGCAATCTGTACTGCCCATGACATCCACATCCAGCTCACAGCAAGGTATTCCTCCGTCCTTCTCCCCGCTCGGCAAAGCCATGCACACACCTTCTCCTCCCACATGTTAACAGAAACCGGGGGCCCAGAAGAATTAGTCAACTAGTAAGTACTACTGTTATGCATTTGATACTGAACTATTTAATTATACATCATACACTCTCTCCATAAGTATATTGACATATCACATTTGATAACAAAATACTGTAGTACTATGAATAATAATAGTTCAACGAGCCAATGTGATATTAGAGTCAAAGGTTGCTGGCAGCACAACTGCCAGTTCTGGGATGTTACCCACTGGCTTCTCAGGTTTGAGCAAGGTTACTGGCTGTATCCACAAACTTTTAAAAAATGGGGGATTTAAGGACAAAAGTTTGGCAAAACAATTGTTTTAGAATTGAGATGTAGAATACTACAGAAAAACATTTATTAAGTACTGCACACCCTTTTATGTTTGGGTGGCATCAAAACCAATAGTGAGGTGCCCAGCACAGAGGACACACACAGCAGCTGAAGCATTTCAATTTATGGGCAAGCTGATACACTGAAAGAGAGCCTTTGATATTCCTTGGGCTGATCTTTGATGTTTATGCCACTGCAGGTTCCATTTGCTGGTTTTACATCTTCAAAGGCATCTAGAAACATTTTCTCTAGTCACATTTTCCTCTAGCAATTTATTTGTAGAGAAAGGAAAAAAAAAAAAAAGACAATGAAGGTTGCATGAACCACCAAGTTACTTGCTGTAAATGAGCATCATTCAAACCTATTTTTCCCAGTCTTCCAGTAACAGAGAAGGAAAACAAAGCTAACATCATGGTTTCAAAGCTGTGGCCACCTTCCCCTATCTGAACACCTCCAGGCTGGTGTGTTATTCGTGCCTGGGCTCTCTGCAGCAATACTCTTTCATTTCAGCATTGCTGTCACATGAGAGATCCAACAATATCAAACAGAATTTATAGAAGCATACACTGCTCTTGCCAAAGGCTACAAGCTATAAAACACAGATATTCTGCCTGCTTTTTATTGTTTGATTTTAAATATATAGTGATAACAAAGTTTTAGTCCATCTATTTTAATGCTATTGGAACTAGATACCAGATGAGGAAGCTCAATTAGATTTCTGTTTCAGCAGACAGACATCTAATGCTGTCTGCAGCAGTACAGCATAAAGGTAAAAACATAAAACAGTACAAGTCGATATGTAATATTTCTTTGCTCTGCTGCTGGCCATTTGGGTTTGAAGGCAGTGTGTCAGTGGAGAGCTCAGATTCCTCCTAATTAGTCACAGTGGGCAGACTGAATATTTACTTGTTGGCTGGCCATAGCTTTATAAAATATTTACAGCTACGTGCACAGCCCAAACAATATGATTCTTTTTTTCTTTTGCTATTTTCTACTTCACAGCACTGGCCTAAATATTACAACCCTGTATTTCGTCAGAAGTTACTTTAAATCTAAAAGAGCTCCTGGAAACCATGCTAACAGCTCCGTTTGAAATTCTGGCCACTGAATGCTGCTGCTTTCATTTTCCGAGAAAAAACATTCTACAGGTGCCACAGCAATCTCATTTCTGATGCAGGAGAAGGACAGGGTGGAAGAAGAAATGATCTATGTGACTTTAATGGGATGTGAGGCAACAGTGAGATATTATTAAGATAGGGCCAATGGCTCAAGGGCATTTGAGGGCCCTTATGCTGGCACACCTTTGTCATATTTCAACACATCACCTTTAGAAATTAGTTTTTTTAATGGGATCAAGCGATTTGAGAGATCTTGGACTAAAATACACCCCATCTACCATATTCATGATAAAATCCAAACAAAAGAGAACATCAGAAATATCAGTATGACCGTGCTACAGGGGTGTGTACAGATAAGAGACACCTCTACAAGTACCCACTTTCCTAGGAAATTGTTTATTTTCTTCCCTTTATTGCTTCCTTTCTTATATGTCTCTTTCAAAGCATCAAATCAGCTACAACATACCATTGACATTTCTTTATATTGTAGCTCTAAAGAAACTCGAGCACTAATTGCATTTATAGTAAGTAGAACTGAAAAAGGTCAGCCAGCTGAAACTGCAGTTTGTACTAAATGCCCTAACAATGATTAAGTCTTTCAAACTACTAGTAGGAGAATTTTTATAATATCACCAGCAGCTGAAGAAACCAAAAACATCTGTCAGTAAATATTTGAGGGAACCAACTCTTCACTGTGAGGATCATTGAAAATGCAATTCCTTCACCATCATGCAGATCATGAACTTGGATGTTGTTTATAAGACAGTCTCTGGGTTCTACGTAATTATCGACAGAATGAAACCTCACAGAGTTAACTGAGAACCTGAACAAGTACAGCTTGGGACTAGTAGCCCTCAGAAAACAACCCGCCGGTATTCTTCCCCACAAAGAACACTGGTGCATTTGCAATGTGGTTTAACCCCTGCAGTCCGGGCATTTCTGGTGACTGTTATTATTATCCATCCCCAGGTCTGCCTGGGTGCAGTCATGTGGAGTGCCAGTCACTGTTCTGCAACTGAATAAGGAACAACGGTAAAATTATCGAGGCTGTTTAAAAAAAAAAAGTCACCCCCACTTAATACTACATATCCTGGAGCCTGGCCTTTCCTCATTTTACATTGTGTCGCTGATGTCTTCACTCCCTTCGTGAACCACTGGAGCACCCTGACCACAGTGCTTTTTTGGTGCACTGATAGCATTCAGAGGATATTTTTTCCTGACATTTTCTGCTGCTGAAACATTTCTGCTATACTTTAGAACTGTGTAAGTTCCCAGGACTGATATGTCGAGATTTTCTCTTTGCAGAAGAGTTGTTACACATTTTATTCACTTTCAAATTTAACTTCATGTTGATTAAAGGTGCAGGCAGACTAGTGATTATTAGTTATCCCTTATGAGAAGGTACCTTACCAGATACTTAATTTTCTATTACATTCTATATCTAGTGTTTTCATATCATTGTATAGAACTTAACACTCAATTTTAATCCCGCTACAGAATTTTATAGGGTGGTCTTAAAAATCCTTAGAAGTAACATAAATCTTTATTAATTTCTACTGGGTTTTAAAGTAATTCCTGTAGGACCTCTTTGCTTTCACCCTTAATAAATTCTTCAGATACAGTTCACAAAGGTTCACTGAACACATACAGAAGGTGTGGACCACCATCTTCAGCACGCTTAAACTTTGAGGTGGGACAACTTGTGTTAAACTGCTCAGGATCACTCAATTCTTTGCCCGTTAACAAATGGGAAAAGACACTGATGGTCAAGTCCAGGTTCTTTACCTACTACAAAAATATGTGAAATTAGCTATTCATTTCAGAATGAATATTATCTCTCCACCACGACTTGAGATGCTGCTCCCCATCAATAAGTGTTGAATACACATCGCTGACTCAACAAAAGACACGGAACTTTGTATGTCAGTTATTTTACTGCATCCTCAGGAACAGTTCAGTTATTCTTGTGTCCAATGTATTGGATTGTATCCTTTTTGCATCTTCTAAGAAATTGTATTTGGCATCCTACATTTTGTACTTTATGAATAGTATGATCACAAGGAAATAGCTATCATCTGTCATGATGAATGCCAGTTTTAAACTAGTAGGATTCTGGCCAAAGGAAAACAAGTGGTTACTTGACTGGAATACATTGCAGCACTCAAAAAGTTCCAATTTTTACATCACTGGATTTCCAAACCTTTCAGTGTACTAAACACTCAGTTTCTGTTTAGGAAGCAGGAGACCCTTAAGCCAAAAAAAAAAAAAAAAAAAATAAAATTGACTATTCACAGGCTTAGCTGAGGGACCACAAGGCCAGCAAGGAAGGGCTGAAACTGTCGAACAATGAACTGGCATCAAATCCTTTTCCCACCCACAGCCAGCTCCTCTGAAAATGATCGATGTGTCCCTTTAAGTACAGTTTGAAATGCAACTCCTTTAGAACAAGACAAGGAAATAGACCACAATTGCTTACATAATTTAATGTACAATGCTAGAGGAAACGGGAAACCTGGCTTAGAACTCAGCCATGACTTCCAGGGATGGATGAGAAAGAAACAGTCTGTAACACTGACCTGCAGGGGCAATTAAATAACTGCTCGCTTTAATGAAGCATTTTAAAAGTACAAGGCCGTGCGATGCAATTGGACTTCTTCAATAGATACATCCAACTTCAGCCACTCTCAGAAACTAGGAAAATGTATTGCTAAATTTTATTGTAATAATGATCCTCAGTTCCAGAGACAGAATAGAGCTGACGGGGTGGCAGCCACCCAGCTCCCTGTCAGCACAGACTCGCTCTTCAAACATCTTTATCATTGATGACATTTTGATCTCCTATACTGCAGGACTGGCATGGAACCAAGTACACAGAAAAAGGAAAGACTAACAATACAGGAACAAAGCAAGCAGCCCAACAGCATCGCAGTGGCCCGAGGGCAGACTCAAAGTGTTCTCAAGCTTTTCTCCAATGTATTTTTCAAGTATCTAACACTTCCAGAAGCCTCTATAAAGTGCAACCAATGCTTTCACTATATTGCTGTTGCCACTGCCACAAAACGTGTTCTGGAAAGAGCTGAGAATGTTTTATTGCATGCCCTTAATAGGGAGTAGCCTAAAGGTTCCTAGGCTCAATAGTGAAAAACACCTCTGCTGTTTCCTGCCTTGGTTTTTTTGTGGATTCCCATTACCGATGGCTCCATCACTGCGCTATATTAATGCTGCAGTGTTGTACATTTGCCTGTACTGACACATTCAATTTATCCCTTCTGCCATTTTTTTCTTTCTCTTCCACCTATCTATATAGACCTAGCACCGTATTTGCTTCCCATTTAAATCCCCATCCTGAACTTCAAGGAACAACCATGGATTCAGGGTCACTGATCCCAGATCATTCAGGGTTTTCTTTTCAAGAGAGAGGGTTAGCTACTGTTCTGCGTCTCAGAATAGCACTAACAGCACTATTCCTCAGCTCAGAAAGGAGCAACAAGCAGGCGATGAAGGATGCTCAGAGGCTTCCAGACAGCACCTGTACCTGAAAGTCACCATCTAATGCCTGGTCCAAGCAGATCTCAAACAAGCAAGGCCAGGCTGGATGAGGCTTTGGGCAACCTGGGCTAGTGGGAGGTGTCCCTGCCCATGGCAGGGGGTGGCACTGGATGGGCTTTAAGGTCCCTTCCAACCCAAACCAGTCTGTGATTCTAATTTTGACAATAAGGTGAGCAAAAAAAGTCTTGATGCGGGTTTTTAACACTCCAGGCAAGTGCAATTCACGGGATGATGTGCACAAGTGCTAAAGAACAGGGGGAAAGGGTCCTTGTCCCGTGAAGACTGTCAGGGCATGACAGTGGGAGGGACGGAGAGGCAAGGCCCCCATCTGCTCCCCACTAGAGCTGCCTGTCGGTGCACTGCTCCCATTTTCCGGGTGCTCAAGTTGCCCTGAAAGCTTTGTAAATCAACAAGTTCCTCTTACAGACTGATACGCAGATTACAAATGTACACTTCCATCAACAGAACATCTACAACTACAGAAATCAGTCAAAACTCAAAATAGATCAATGTCAAATTAGCTGCACCTACATACTATCCAAGCTTCTTGCAGGAACTGAAACTTTGTCTTTATGCAAGTCCTGTTATCGCTTAGCTCGCAATATTCTCTGAGCCAATCAAACACCCAGGGTTCACTCTGCCAAGATCATCTGCATTCCAAAATCTCTTTATAGCAATGCTTTCAAGTTTTAGAACATGGAGCACCACCAAATCCCAAAGTTATTTAAAGCATGTCAGGTCACATTTACTACATGCCACTGACTTTTATTTATATCGGATGAACTATTCCAGCCCATGTGAGTGCATGCACATGTATGCCTGTCTGGGCATACGTCTCCTTATTTTATTTCTTCGGTGAGCCATGCTCTACAAGAAGCCTTACTTCCTTAGGTTGTGTGCTTTATTGCACATGAAATAAATCTTCAGAGAACACCCAAGCACCTGAGTTTTTTGTTTCTCTTTAAAAAAGAGAGCAAGCTTGTTCCTGTCATGTTTGTTCTACACTAAGCTACAAAAATCAAACCAAGGATTGTTATCTGCTTCAGATTCTTCTTTCATCTGATCTGTGGAAGTGACATGAGAGGATTCAGTTCTGACTCTTGGGGAAACTGGTGGCAACAAAACAAGCACATGAGCAATGGCAAAAATCCTCCTCTGCCCTATGCACCTTGTTGGGATGCTTCAGCTTTCTTTGGATGTAACTCTACTGGAAGGCACCTGTGATTTCAGCCTCAAGATTTGCTCCTCACTGATCTTCCTGCTGTAGCAGCCCGTAAGTACACACATACTCAAGGGTCTTTACACAAAAATAATACTGAGATCATGAAACTCATTTCATATAGGGGAAAATGTGAGAGATAATTTTTCAGTACCTATAAACTTGGTTTTAAAAATATTTTAACTGTTTGGAACTTTGGGCTCTGTTTGTTTGCTTTTAGTTCAAATGCATTTCTTACAGGCTCTTCAGTATTTCAAGCAGTACATATTTGTCACCTTTTAAACAAAGCCAAATCCCTGACCTGGAAGAGGCCCCCCCACCCCCTGGGAACACGGTTGCTTGAAACTTTAAAAAGAGTAAGTTGCAGCCACTATTGCAGGTGCCAAGAGGATGTTGCAGACACATCACCCAGTTGGACAGCTTAGTCACAGCTATGGACCTGGGTATGGAGAACAGGAGAAAAATGTCCTCCTCAGTTTTCCTTTGTGTAACTGCAAAACAAGGCACAAGATGAAAAGTGCTCTTTCTGAACTCCCTGAATGTCCAAAAACAAGTCAATATTACTTACTACAGCTAACAATGCTTCAAAAATCAGCCTTAAATGCAAACCTGGGTTTGTTTTCCTCCTGGAGCCAGGTCTATTATCTTTAACTTCAAACCAAGAACAACCCCCTCTCTAAAATGCTGATCTTTGTATTTTTAAGTTTTAGTTGAAAATAGCATTATCCATCTAAAAGCACTCTCACATAAACTGTAAATTCAAAAAATTCATCTTGCAAACGAGAATCCTTTTCTCAATCTCAAACCATGACAATTCAGGAAGTCTAATTAACTTTTTCACCACAGCTTGATTCACAACCTGTGCATTCACTGGGGCTCAGGGAAATGCTTTAGTCTTGCAAACGGGCATCCTCATCCTCTGCCAGGGACAGCAGAGGTACTGACCGGGAGCTCCTTGTGTTAAGGTGCTTTTCCCCTCCAACAGAGGTACTTTGACAACAGAGCTGTGCAGCCTTCACTGTTGGAATTGCTGCTGCCACCACCACCGAGGGGCTGAGAAGCCATCAAACAGCAAAGAACTGGGGTAGCCACTCCCAGCGCAGCCAGTCCTGCTATCCCGTAACCAGCTGGGAAGGCAGGGAACTGCTCCCTTGGACCTCCTGTGCCAGGCAGGTGGGATGAAAGCTCCAAGCTGGTGCTTGGGTTTTGTTTTCTCTGTGTATACCCCCAGCAGCCTGAGTCTGAGCAAACGAAGCACATCCTCGTGTCGTTGGCTGGAGGCTCAATAATGGTATTTAGAGAAGGAGAGAGATTTAAGTGGAGCATATTGCAAAATAAAGTACCATAAATAGAATGTTAGACTACTGAGAAACCTCCTGGGCTCTTTAAATTTGTGCTTTTTATTTCTGACTCCTCAACAGAACATCACAGACTTGCTTTATCATTTCAATCTCTAATACAGCAAAGATCAAAGTTTGGTGCTGAGGAGTTCATTCATTTGATGAGCTAATCAGCAGAGCTGACTCAGGGTTTTGGGGGTATGCATAATGTAAGCAACAAAAGCAAAAGACAACTACATACCTCAGCTGTACAAGCACCTTGCAGCAACCCCATCATTTTGGTAATCTAAACCTGGATTGGACACAACACAGAAGAGTACAATTTTCTACACAAAGCAAGGCAGCACTGTCAGAAGCAGTGCAATCTTTCCAGGGCTCTTCCATCTGGGGTTATTTCAAAGTGCCGTACCTATAACAACTCCCTGCTATTTCAGCTTCACCAGCTCTTTTTCCTCGTATGAGAGACAGCATAATGAACTGCCTCCCACATCCCTTGGTCATCTTCATAAGGTTTATGAGATCTCACCTGTAACTGTGTTCTCTAACAAAACTAGCCTAGTAAGTTCAATGTTAATACTTATATATATACATATAGTGCCACAAAAAAGACAGGCTTGTTTTGAGAAACCCCACTGCCATCTCACCAGTTTGTGGACATATCTACGTAAACACATCTCCAGCTGAACTTCACGAAATTACACACCCAGAAATGTGTAACCACAGCTCACATCCATGTCCTGTTAAAGCCATCCAGACAGCAAACAATATTTGAATGTTAATAAATTCCCTCTCTTCCCTTTTGTCTGCTCTGCAAATGACTGACAAACCTGGACATTTATAAATAGAATAAAACTAGGTTTTACAATTTATATTAAACCAAGAAGCTACCAGAAAGAAATAAGAACTCAATGCAGCACTGTTATGGCAGACAGCTCTGGTGATACAAATCCAGCTCTTTCACTCAGGTGGTGACTTTTTAGTCACTACCTGAGACACCCTGTAGTCTAGATGCAGGACGTTCACAAGCATTTTAAACAATGGAAGGTGCTGACCAGTGAAAGTGATTAACTGACATCAGTACAAACTCCGAACACAATCAGCAATCATCCCTGTCAGAGTCTGAATTTTGTTCTTATTACTTTAAGCTACCTAAAACCATAATATGAGCTACCAGAGGTCTGGTGTGGAGCGCTCATCTACTGGTGAAAGCTGAAGCTCCAGGTTCCACCTGCAAGCGAGCTAGAGAACGGTGCACTAGGGCCTTTTTACTTCTCAAGTTGTAGTGTGCACAGTAACAAAAACTATGTACCAGTAAACAGCTCAGCCCATAATTTAAATTCACACCTATCTTGCCATTGCCATTCCAGAATCCCCAAGCAGTTCATAAACATAAGATGACAAAGCAATGCTAATATATATCATCATACACATGTATAAGGACACAGACACTGCAGGACAAGTCTGAAGATGCAAAAGCCAATGTACATTTTTTTAAACAAAGTAAAATTGACCATCAATACAAACTGGTGTGTACTTAGGACTTCTTTGCAAAGCAGATGTAATATTGGGCCACGGCAATTTGCACAGCCACCAAAACCCGTTTTTGCGCAGCCGTTTGCACACACAGAAAGCTTGACTTTGTTCAGGATCACACACTGAATCAACAGCCAGAAAAACGCATCCAACACCAGTTCTGATCGAAAACAACGAACTTCATCGATTCCCGTCTGACAGATAGCACACACCACAACCCTGGCTACTGCAACGACGTTCTGAAAATCATTAAGGTTATAATAAAGCCAATGTAATAACACCAGAATTGCACTTTAAACTTCCAACGAGAGCCCGCTCATGCCTGCCCAGTCCCAGCCTGTCTGGCCAGACCTCCCCTCATGTTCAGCGCTAGACAACGTGGCAGCCAGACCTCTTCTCCCTCCGAGAGTCTCAGAGCAACAGATGGAGCAATTAGCTCCCTGCCCCACCATATTGCTGCTTTTCGAGCTGAGGGTGCCAGGGAAGATAATTGCTTTTCCTGCTCTCCTGGAATATGCTGCATTGTTTGCTGACAAACTCTCTTACTCAAAGCACACACCATGAAGCCCAGGGCAGGGAAGCATTTGTATGCCTCTGTAAACGCAGCTAACCACAAAAATTCATCCCCAGTGCAACATCCAGCATTTGGAGGTAAGTCTCTAGCCGTTCTGGCTGATAAAAAACACAGTTATGTGAGAGGCACCAAGATGTTGCCTTTTTGCGTACTAAAATAGAGACTTAGGAGACATTTCCACCTCATTTTAATCAAAATTATTGGTCATTACATAATGTTCCTCAAGTAAAATACCTACTATGTCTTAGTCTCTCAGTGGCCACATTTCAGCGCTAGGTAATTTAATTTATATTTGGCTTTGTGGCATGGAGAACAAATCTGGATACAAAATTACATTAAACATTTTGAATTAATTGCTATTACGCCTTGACATTTAAGCTTGTCAGTTCTCTATTAAAAAAAGACGATTGTTCTAGCTGCTTTAACCTCTCTTTCCTTATTTTTCTCTTCTCTACTACATGTTTTTTCTAAAATTCAAGTAAAACAATTTACAAACACTTCACAACTTACGCATTCTTTCGTATGTCGCTGTACACAGTATGCTGCAGCACTGATCACATTGTGGTTTAAGATCACTACAAGCTAAGAACAACACATTTTAAAAATACCAGGTCATGCCATACATCTAAATTGCCACTGAATTCATCCCTCTCCAACACGTGCTGCAAATCCAGGTGAAAGCGTTAAGGAGCACTTAAGGCAATCTGAGGGACACGTCACCCCATGTGATTCCCAACAAGAGTTCCCAGCAGACGACGCTACACGTGAGTCGTTGCTCTCAGAGGATAACACAGGAGCCTGCAAACATCTCTTAATGAACACCTTTAACTCGTGTTGCTGCTGTCTCCATACCTCTGTCAGGCCGTAAAGCAAAGTGTATTAATAGAGAATAGCTTTTATCCCTGACCACTTTAACAAGCCACATATGATGGGCGAGGCACAACATGGGCAGTATGTTTCCTGAGACATTTTATACTGGGTAGTTTCAGTCTGCTGTTTTGCAGACTCTGGATATATTCTATATCTTGAAATTATTTATACAATGCTCCAGAATTTGCTAAGTGCCATCCTTGAAGATTTACAACTCAAACTTCAATGGAATCCGATCACATAAACCAGACTTCAGCAGAACTCCAGCGGCTTGGAGACCTCAGTGCATGCCAAGTTTATGCTCATGCAGATCTATCAAAGGACTGATGCACAGAGAAACACTAATATTTTATATGAAATAATATATTTTGCATACAGCATATTGCACCTGTTGCTACTCCTCCCTAACGACGCTGTCCTCCCTTGTACCACTCCTCACTGTTCCTTTATCACCCGGTGAATCCAGCCTCTAACTCGATAGTCACTCCCTGGTTAAATTCCGTTTAATTTTTCCAGAACAGAGCCTCTGTCAATCAGTTTGGTCACTTGACTGTTGTATTTTGTTGGGTTTTTTTAATGGAGAAGGATAGGCCACAGTAGAAAAATAAGTGAGAAGCAGCTGCTCCCAGCTACGCAATGCCTGAAACCTCGCACACATCATCTCTATCCTCCAAACTGTCTCTGGAGAAACAGCTCTGTTGGCCCTACAGTCTGTCAAAAACATGATCTTCTGCAGGATCCGCACAGCTACATGGAGGAAACAGGGCATTATTTTTATAGTAAGTGGTGAACCATTATTAATTTATTCACACTGACTATAAAACCAAAATGAGCCATTACGACATTCAGAGGACTGTGCAGCACAGCTCTGCTGCAATTCAGCACGAAATACTCTGGAAATCTTTGACAATTTTCCACACTGTGAAAATGGTTTTCTAGGATATGTATAAACAGCAGGACTCTAGCAGGAGAGCGATGTGCTGATACTATTGCTTTATTGCTTTTTCAGAGTCTCCCTTTGTTGCAGGGCTCTCGCCTACAAAAAGTAAAACTCGTTGCAATCCTTCCCAACAAAAGATAAAACTACCAACAGTATTTTGAGGGTCAGCCAGCACCTACTCTTCACAGAACCATGTACTCTTCCACTTCAGAATTGTGGTGTCTAGTTTCAGCTGCCAAGTCACGGAGAGGTCTATCTGGAAGGAGGGATTTTCCATACTGCCTCCTTCTCCCACAGGATTCCTGGCAAGGAAAGTAGAGCGTAGAAAATCCACAATTACAAGGTGCCTTCCCCCAGCCCCAGGGAGGGAAACCCACACGGGACACGCATGTGGGACGTGCACATACACGTGTCTCAAGGCTTTCCAGCTCAGCTCTGCAGGTAACACCTCCTCCTGCCCAAAATCCGCTCCAGCCACCATAATGAGTGGCAACCAACACAGAGTTTGAGAAGGTCCTGATACAGTTCCTGTACTGAAGTATAGAGAGGAGCTGGAGGAGGATTTCATCACTTGTCTTCCCAGCTGGCCACTAAAGAGACTTTTCCTTTCTTTTATTTTATTTTGGGAGGGGGCAGATGGGAGGTGATTTCCCACTCCCACAACACTTGTTATTGCTGTTAATGACAGCTGCTGCCCCACCTTTTTGCATGTAAGCCTGTCCTGGCATCCTTTGTGCAACAACTTTACACAAATTAGGAAGGGAACAAACAACACAATAGTGCCCAGTGGAGGAACACTGTGGACATGCTGAACACACCGAGGTCACTGGAGTAACATGCAGTAGCTATTTACCGCACCAAAAGTGGCAAGATGGCAAGTGCTACAGCTCCAGCATGGTCCCTACCATTGCAGTAGCTAACACAAACAAACAAGGCGTCAGCATCCATTCCCACCATGCAAAGCAGAAGCGTTTTTAATCCTCCTTTTATGGATGGGGGAAAACAAAGCAAAGGAATGAAATAAGCCTGTGCTTTCACCATGACTTCAAATGTGTCCTCCCTGGCCTCTCACCAGTTCAGTCCTCTACCTGAGCCACCCCCTTCCCACAAACCATTCAGAACTCAGGAGCAAAGGAACAAAGTGACATGAATAGGAGGGAGGACACCTCCTGCCCCTCCTTCTATTCAGGGAGTTAGTCCCAGGCTAGATCAAACAGCCTGAGACATCCTCCGTGCACTGCAAGGTTTCAAAAGTAGGTTCAGAGAGACTCGGGTTCATTCTGTTCTCGTAGCTCGCATCACCAGCTCTGTAACACACCTTATCCTCTTACACACGGGCAGATGCGCTTCTCCACTTGCGTCCCATGTGCTTGAACAGACACATCTCAACAATCCCTTTTGCTCTCTCCATTCTGAGGCTTTAACAAAAAAACAGCAACCCTGAGGGCCACGTGGAGCCCCACCACTGAGCCCCTGCACTAAACTGTGACAGGTTCTGCCTCAGGGCTACATCACGTGCATGCACCCCTCTGCTCTCCTGCTGAGTTAGGCATTGGAAATCTGCTCAAGGCAGAAACACCGACCTACCCTGAACTAGCTGCTACTTGGACTACTTGGAGAAAGAGAACTGAACCCCAAACTGGCTCACTCTGTTTTCAGAAGTGCTTACTAGTCTGAAACACTCATTCAAGTCCAGGAGCTCAAACAAACTTCCATAAAAGTGATAAATGCTCTCAATTAAAACAATGTACTGCTGCCTCTCCTCCACGCCTGGGCTGCAACAATGGCCTCTACAGGACTGCCCAGGGTCAGTGGTCTACTGCTCTGATAAATATTAATCATCTTGATTTCCATTATAAAATATGAGGCTAATGTATCCCAGTCCATGTGCTTATGTGCTGTGCACCTGCCTGCTCAGCAAAACTAGCACCAGCCCATTAGAGATTTTTTCCTTTCATAATGGCAACATTAAGAAATTCTGCAAGGTGACAGAAAAACTGTGTGGTTGGGGATTTTTCCCCCCATTATTATTTTTCATATCACTCTGCCGAGCTTAAACTACATGGTAAAAGTCCACCAAAGTATCTCAGCCCCGACTGCGCATTAGCTATTCAGCCCTATGAATGCTTGCTGCAACAGATATAAAACCGTGTCTTGTATTCTTTTATTGTAATCTTTTACTAGCTCTCACTCTCAGTTGTCCACTTTGATTTGAGGTACATCTTTCCTCTAGACTGACAAGGCAGCACGAAGCGGGCATATCAAAGCTAAAGAGTTATTTACCTGAAAAACACTGCCTTTGAAGATCTTTTCCCCCCCTTAAATGCAGTCAAAGTCCAGTGTACGCAGCTCCCCATGGAGTGAAATGACTGCACTCCTCACACAGCTGCTCTTTGGTAGCCTGGGACCCATCTGGCAGCTCAGGCAATTTAGAAAGGCTACAGAACAGAGTTAACACAAAATGCCATTCCCTCTGCGATAAAAACACACAGTGATGGTTCATGAAAATCACCACAGAGAAAAACACTTGCATGAAGATCTCTGCAGCATTTCTTCATGCAGTATGGCCCTCCTCATGCATAACACCTATGGGAGACTGACTAGCTTTGGTCTATCCAGAGCAGGAACAACTGTCTTCCTACAGGACAACTATCAAGTCCTATTTTCTTCCCCAGTCTCCTCAACACTCGATCAAAAAATCCTCAGGTCCTTGGATTTAGTCTGCAGCTTCCTCACTCATCATCCCACCTCCTACGCATATTGACAGCTGATACTGCAACATTAAAAATCAAGGGTGAAGGAACCCAGACTCCTGGTCAGAAGTTTGTTGAGTAAGAGGAACAGTAAATTAAAGGTTTCTGTTAAAGGAGATGAGAACCTGTGACACACCTCACTAAATGCCATGACAAAGAAAGAAACAAATCAGTCTGAGAATCCTAGAGGAGACATCCGCAAGTCACTGGTCCAACTCCCCACCCAAAGCTAACTTCAAAGTTACATTCAACTTTGAAATTTTAATGGATTCATCTGGTCTACTTCTCCAAGATGATCTGGCTCCATCCTCTTTATTACAACTATTATTCAGCTTCCCATCTGCCTTGCTTCCCCTCAGGACCGTAAGTACCATCACCTTATGGTCACAGCAGCCAAAGCTGCCACTAACCTTCAGAGTCCCAAGCTGTTCTTGAGTAGCAGGTTCGACAGACAATCTCTTCTTCTTTGGCTTGTTCAGCACCCACAACCTACAAGTATTCTTGCTGCACTCCAAAAACCTCTTGGATCGCTTGTGTCCGGCCATGCTGCCCTACCAGAGAGTTGGGGTGATTGATTTTCTGCATGAAAACAGCATTTCCAAGCAGCTCCGGTAACTCACAGGCTTCCATGAGACCCCACAAACTTCACACCTGCCAGTCCATAGCTGCATGTTACTGCTATGACCTGAAGCCACCTCCAGAGACAGACGTTCCTCCCCATCTAAATTACACTAGCACTAAAATGTAGCATATACTGTCTTCTTTTTCACAAGCATGGAAATTTCTGGGGGAAAAAAAAAAAGATGGCCTTTTTTTTTATTCCTCAAAAAACCAAGCAAAACCAGGTTGAACATATGTTGCTCATGATCTTGGAGATGGGGAATCTCTCAACACCCTTCTCATTCCTTGATGTCAGAGAGTTTGCCAGGTTCTCTGTGTTCCCATTGACAGCAGAGTTGTATTTTTTATTTATTTTTAATTTTTTTAGAGCTGAAATTGACTATATGAAGTTTTAACAATCTTGACAGCATCATGTGTCTTCTAAAGCTTTCCAGCCAAGCAAGAAAAAAATAAAAACTCAAATTGAGTATTATTTCCTGACTCACTAAGGGACGATTGGTATGCAAGTCTGCACAGGGGTTTGGTTAACTCATCAAAATTTTATGCCAAAAGAAAACTCTTGGGACTCTGACCTTCTGCTCTCCAAAAAGTAGGGAAGATTCTTGCATTGCTTTTGACAGCTCTTCCTTAAAAATTGAAAGAAGAATCACCTTGCCAATAGAATTCAACCCTGGAGGATGATAAAAGGCCAATGAAGTTAACAAAGAATGTAATTTTTGTTTAAAATGTAATGTGTATCTTGCTAGTGGTCTGGAGTAAGGAAGTTTGTTGCCCACTTTGCTGCTCAGTTCCCTATGCAAAGGGCAGCCAGCAGCTGAACACTGCCTTCTTTTGACAACACGCTGGAACACAAAGCAAGCTCTGACCCCCTCCTCACACCTTCACACCTTAGGGAACCGCAGGGACCAGTAGAACTGATTTCTTCCCTACATCCCCAGATTGTAAAGGGCTGAAGGAAAAATTTGAAAAAGACTACGTACCACTGAAACACATGAAGGACAATTCAGTGTCCAGTAAAAAATGAGCCACTCTGGATTCATCAACACCTGGAAAGCACTGTGGCCAGCAGAGGCACAATGACATTTAGGAAAGCCACCCTAGAAAAAAATGACTCTCACCATGCAGCCATCATTTGCTTATACGTAATTGCCTGTCCGGCTGGTTACCGCAAGGACACGCGGATGTCCCACAGTGCTGGGCTGTGCCACCCGTGAAAGGCACAATAACGTGTTTTCTTTGCCTGTTGTATTTTGACAGACGCAGCATTACTGTTTTCATACAGCAGGAGCAGTATTCTCTGGCAAGGGTTTACTTTTACCAGGGCTGCTGGCAAGCCCACGGCAGTTCTGGGAATTTCAGTTTCTCGTGCAGGCCAGGAATACAGGTGCTTTTTGGAAGCCCCACGTTTGTGACAGAAAAATCGAACAACATCCACCACCAGCAAGCCTGAGCAGTTGGTTGCAACCTAAACTTTCCCACACGGTGCTTCTGAATTCTCCTCCCTCAGATGTGCTTAACCCTGGTCCTCACTGAAGGCACCGAGCTCTCACATCGTCTGATAGTGCAGCAAAACCTCAGGGAGATCAGTCTCAGGGTATTGCTCATCCATCTGAGGAGATGGAGGGTGAAATGGGAATGGACTGCCAGGGCTCCCAGGTCCACGCTGCCTGGGGGAAACCACAGCAGTGTCATCTCATGACTGTTTCCTGCTCCACATAAAACACAGCAGTTCCACCCCACTCCAGAAGTAGCAAATCCACCACCACAGCTGCCAGCATGATTCTACCCCTCTGGCCATCTGAACAGAGAAGAAACTTCATAGGCATAGAAACAGAAGCTGTAGTCCCTTCCCTGTGCGAGGATTCTAGTTTACAATGACTGAAAACTGTCTTTACCTGGCAAAACAATATTAAAGCAATTAATGGCTAGTGAGTTCCTGCAGATATATACTCTAAATCCGTTGTTAACCAAGCACACTATAAAAATGCTGATACTCTACAGCGCTAAAGAAAGTAACCATCAGGCAAATGACTCTGTAAATCCTACAAATCTTTCACGACTCAATGTGTTTAATAATGGTACCTCACTCCAATGAATAATACACAATAATGACTACACTAATACAATAATTAGGTTTTTGCTTCCCATCTATCTGCTACTACACAAACGCAGAAGTGGGATCTATGCATTTTTTGACAATTATCGTTTCTTTTCCTCTATTTAGAAACAAATGTAATTACTTCAACTAGAGAAGACAGAATTACTCCTGCAGCAGAGTCAAAACATGCATCAACACTCATTTTCTATAATTATTTCCCAAGCAGCTCTGTCTGGCATCTCTCTCAAATGAAAGGCGTTTTCAAAAGGCCTTTGGCTACTTAATGAGCAGCACACAATTACAGAAACAATTGAAAAAAAAATAAAGGAAAAAAAGAAGAGGTTCTCGACATTCATTTAACCTTCTTTTTTAGTGTCTGCCTTTAAACCTTAAATAACTTCAGAGAACAAGATGAACCTCCTCATACCTTCACTTTTCTACTCAACTTGACAGACCATGAGAGGTGCCAACAGTCTCTTCCAGGACAGAGAAGTGTCATGGCTAGGATATAAATAAATACTGTCTACATCCATGTTTCACTTCCTAGTAATGTATTATTGTAGCCTCTTGAAAAGAACACTGTGGTTAACCTTAAATTTTTGAAATGATCATTTATTAGGGTTATCATCTAGACATAAAACCCACACACAGCCCCCACATCCCAGGTGAATTAACACATCGCAGCGTGCTCACACTTAAATGGGTTGGAGAATTAAACATCACCAGTAAAAACAAGTGTGGCATGGAGCCAACGTTAAGAAGAGATGAGAGCACACCACTGCAGTAGTTAAAAATGTGGGCAGGGGCAGTTAGCAGAGGCCAGCAGACCCCCCCTCCCATGCTTCTGCTTGGATTAGCAAAGAGCTTTGCCTCTCCTGCACTAAGGAACAACAGAAGTTGAGGATGGGAGGAACTAAAAAGACAGGCAAGAGGAGACAGGCTGCTCTTGACAGCCAGATTTCTCTCTTATCAGTCTTCAACCAAAATAAAATGTGACATGAATATGACAAAAGACTATTTCTCTTCCACAAGCTTCCTAAAGGAGCGGCACAGAAAGTCCTGTGCGTTCTTACAGCTTCCTCACTCCCACGCAAGTCCATCACCCTGCTGACACCCAGAGCCTGACAACTCCTGCCATGACCTTTTATGAATTAAAAAAGAGCTATTTTAAATTCAAATAAGGTGGCACAGTTATTTTTATACTCTTCTACACTTCTAAGTCAATCCTTCAGTCTCCCCTCTTCCCAAACAGGTGCTTTTAAGGGTACAGATGAGTAAATGGCTCACTCCACTTCCTCACTCCACTCACTTTGCTGATGACAGAGTGATTAATACCGCAGAACAATATATTGAAGCAAAGGAATAAGTAGCCAGAATATATCCAACCTGAAGACAGACAAGTAACAAGAAAATGCCTTACCAGTGCAAAACTCAAATAAGTAAAAAGTAAAGAAGCAGCTTCAGGTTTAAGTAGTTTTAAACACAGTTCACAGTGAGATTAGCATCGATTTGGCAAGGGAAAAAAATTAAACTTCTAAAGATAAATCTGTAGAATCATGGACGATTTGTGAAACGGTGTCAAACAGTTTGCCATAAATTTAAGGGATATTCAGTGCAGTGAACAAGCGTAAGATCTCCAATCCAGATACCTAAGCGGAGCAGAAATTTGGATGTTTCAAGAACTGAAGATGAATTTTAATGACTTAAGAGAAAATTGAGACAGGAAATTGCCTTTCAAATCTTCTTCCACAGCAGTTAATGCTTCAAACTGCCACCTACTATACAAGACGAAACCTCATTTTGTCTCATCTTGGGATGGCAGAACCAGTAACTAAGAACCCAGCTGAGAACCTGCACTGCATTTTAAACGGGAGAGTTACTGCTCGGGCCAGGACTCAGATTTAAATCCACATTTGTCACTGATTTTATTTCTTTATTAATTTTTAGAACCTAAGCCTGGTTACTTAATTTCATTGAAATTACTTTCCCTACCACGTGTGCAGGGATAGGAAGGAAGATGCTCGGTTTTCTAATGAGGTTTCAGAGCCTGTTCTCAGTTTTCAGAGTGAATGCAAGCCACAGCCTGCTGACCCTGCAGTGGGTTACATCCAAAAAGCAAGAAAAAGGACTCTGATTTCAACAAAGCACAACGCAAAGGGCTAAAGACTCACTGAGCGGGCTACAGGCCAAAAAAAAAAGAAATCAATCAATAAATAAAAGCAAAACAGCAATAAAAGCACCACTGCCAGATCCTGGGACTGAAGGGCTTGGACAGCTATTTGAGTGCGTGCCCTTATCTGTCCTTTCGCAGAGCCACTCGTCTGTCCCCTCCTGCCTGCCCGAGCTGCTCCTCATGTCACCCAGCCTCCTGGGAGGAACCTCCTTAGTCACAGCCAGCTGAGACGGGCTGCTGAGCCCCGACCCCCCCCCTCACCTGGTTCTGGCCCCAGCATCTGCCTGGGTGTGATCCGTGTTCTGCAGCCACGGGCCACATCACCATCTCACCTGCCAGCCTGCCCCAGCCGGCGCTGATGGATACAGGCAAGGCTTGCTGCATCTGCCTCGCCAGGGTGTTTCGATGACAAACTGGTCCCCTAAGGAAGATTTACCAAACTGAGATGCAATGTATCACCGAGTTTCTACAGTCAAAAGCAGTGACAAGTGTGTCCCAGAGTGCAGAGCGTTAGTTATAGCAAACGTTGAAACCAACGTGATTTTACCCTCCCCGTTTCCAAATGTGTCATAATATTTACTGCTACAATTTCTTCCCCCATCAACCCCTTAACTATCTCCTATAGAGTCTAATTAAAATGAAGTATTGTAACACACAATCAACACTCACACGCTATTGATAGACACTTGCAGATGTTATTATAAAGAAAACAGCTCCTCGGTACTGATTAACATACAAAGCTTAACACAAAGTTTCGATATTTTCCCCATCATATGTTAAGCTGAACATTTCGACAAGAGGAAAGTTTCATTGCTTCTCTTCCACTTTAATTACTTTGCTAACACTTCATACTTGAACACCAATGGTTAGAGATTCCTCCTCTTTCATCTGCTACTCCAGCCTCAGCCACACTGAAAACAATTGTCAGATTTGTTTTTCAGTTTTAGACAGCGGTCTCAGGGCGCAAGTTTATTTAGTCACTGTATAAATATTTATTTAGCAGTGATTACCTGAGGAAGCAGGGAGGAGAAATGTCACTGAAGTGAGCTGCAATACTTGGGGGGCTGGACTCTACTTTTTTCACAGAGGTAGTGGTGTGTCTGCTTCTTTGTGTGTGCACGCGCAGAAGGGAAAAGGGGCAAAGCGCATTCATCAAGTTGCCAAATTTTAATGCAATGACATAACAGTGATCTTACCACATCTTATGTTGCTGCCTGTGTTTATTAGTATTGTACCAGGTCATACGAGCCCCGAAGATCAGGCTCCCACAGCACAAACACACGAGATGGAGATCCCATTGAGCACTCGTGTGTGTGCACACAGCAGGCACCAGTTTCTCCAGACAGTGTACTGCAGAAACACAATGGCCTCAACTCACGTTATTATAAAAAATACATTATATGGTATCAAATAATGAGATCTTCCCCAAAGCTGCTTCTAAGCAAGTGACATTGCTTAGATATTTAATTGCCATACACTTTACTCAGAGGTTATTTCCCCCTCCATACAAACACACAACGTTTTAAGTTTAGGTCTTCAGGCAATTTGCCCCCTAGTTACAAAATTCTATCTAAGGAACATTATAATGGTTGAATTACTATTTGAAAATGCCTTGTATACCGGTCCATGCAAGTTTCTAAGAAGAGTAATTATAACCCAAAGGTTTTGCACAGACAACACAATCTGCAGGATGAAAAAAAGCCTATTCCATAATGCCTCATCCTCCCAGGACAATATCTAGAATCTGCAGGCAGCAGGACTCCCCCCCCCACCTAATGCAGCAGTCGCAGCAAACAGGCACTCGAGAGCTGAAAGCTGGCACAGCACTTAAAGGAAACAAGAGATCTGAGACTGTGCTTTGAGGGAGGAGAAGCCGAGCTCTTATTCCCACGAGGATGAAGCACCAGCTCAGCTCTGAAATTAAAATACTTCTTTTTCAGTAGAAGAAAGAGATAATAAAATTTAAAGAAAAAAAAGGAAAAAGAAGTGAGAGATGGTAATGTAAAAGGTGAACAGCACTCAGCCCAGCCCTGCTGTACCCACAGGGAACTCAACAGCTTTCCAGACATCCACTATTCCTCCCCTCTAAACTGAACACTGTGTATTATTAATACCATAATAGCTTTGTATTAAAAAAAAATGCCCCCCCCCCAAAAAAAAATATCCCAAAACAACCGTACACAAAAAAAGCTGGTACAATGCAATGTAAAGGCTGCCAAGAAGCCACACTGTTGTGAAACCTCTCATCAAACCTCCCCTTTATAAACATCTCTGTAGCGTGGTACATCTTGACACCCATCTGGTGTCTCAGCAATGTGGGACGCGCAGAGCTTTGCACATCACACCCACTGGCGCAGCTCCTGGGGCTCCCACGCTTCTCTTCAAGCAGACACCACACTACACACCACCACGGCTCCCTAGATAGTCTCGGATAGTATTTTAGTGTAAGCAAAGCTAAAATTATTGCAAGCTGGATCATTTGGCGGGTACCTTTGTAAGAAACCCAGAAATCTCATGGGAATTTTGGGAGCTGGGAGTTAGTTGTGACCAGGAGAGACCACAGCGCTGTGTACTTCCAGCGGCAACAAAGACCTCCCTGGTGCTCTCTGGAGTGCATGGGGATCTCTGGAACAGGCACCAGATCTTCTGCCATCTCCCCGCCCATACAGCAAAAAGAGTAAATGTAGGCAGCGAGGGAATCTGCTTTCTCAGCAGGCTTTTGAGGCTGAGAACAGCGCTTCCAGCCAGGTTCTTCGCCAAGCACAAAGCTCTGGCTCCCCGTTCCACCGTCCCTCTTGGGGCTAGGCACGAGGGCAAATGGGGAGCAGATCCAGGAAAGTTGTTTTAGCAACCTGCCCCCTACCTTACTCTCCTTATTCACACAGCTAGACATGCACCCACCACACAACCAAAATAAATCCCTATTTTCCTCAGCTAGGTCAGCACAGGGAAAGCAGTTGGTTTTGCCGCTATGGAAAGTTTTTCCTTCTTGAGGTGGAGCAACGTAGCAAAGAGGAGGAACACAGAAGGCAGCCTGGGAGGAGACAGTCAATACCTGCCATTTTATGGAGAATGAACAAGCAATTTGCAACTGTCACATGCTCATGAAAGGACCAGCAAAAAGAAGGCTTAAAAATAAACAAAAACCAGACCAGTCTACTATGTATGGAGTGGGGAAAGGGGCAGTTGTTTTCTCACTCAGCATTTTTGAGCTCTTTGGACCAACCGCACTGTAACACTCACAAATATCACAGAACCAAAGCAGAAAGGATTTTTAAGGATAGACCTGTCAATGCAATTTGAGAATTGCTCAGCTTTGCTGCCCAGAATATATCCACGTTATTGTTATTTCTGTGCTCTGAATACACAAAGCAACCTGCAGTGGTGTGAAGGGTGCCCGGAGCATCTCACACCGTCCTCGTGCTCTCAGGAGGGAACAGATGGAGTGCTGCAGGCTACAATTTGCTGTTTCAGCCTGGTTCCTTTAAGCAAGACAATTTCAAGAAAATGCTGAAGGTGATATACCAGCAGTACCCTGGTCCTTAACCCAGGGGACAACCCAAGGTAGGATTTGTTTCATAAAGTCTTAAAGGTATTTGAGTTTAAAAGCATTCCCATCTGTCAACACTCTCAAGTACACGATCAGAGGCAATCCCATTCCATGATTCCTGTGCACATCTCATGCACAGTGTGGCAGGTTGAACACCGGAGATTTCTGCATGATGTTTATGAAGTCTGTAACTCAGGCAGCAATTTAATCTCATCCTGCTTTTCTCCCTTAACCCCTAGAGGATACCCTGGTTTTAGAGTTATTTACCCGCAATGGGAAATACATGGTCAGCAGACAAACGTGGATGTCCAGGTAGGCACGGCTGGTTAAGAGAGCAACTGTTAAAATTTGCTGACAACAGAAAAGGTCCAGGCAATCCAATTGGAAGTGGTCAAATGGATAAAAGTGATTGTGCCCAGTGGTATGGTTAGCAGAGGACGGGTGCTACAGAGAGAGAAATACATTGCCGAGTGTGGAAAAGCCCTTCTACAGGGACTGAAGGTTTTAGTCATGGAGGAGGAAACTTGGACCCTGATTTCAGAACTCAGAGCAGGAAAACACATCATTTAAAGGGAAGAGTTGAGTTAGCTGAAACAGCCTCACATCCAAAACTTAATTAAGAATGAGGCAGAGACTAGGGAGCAAAAAAAGTACATGGATGTCTAAATCTTTGTGCTCTTTACAGCAGCAACCAGATGCGATTTCATTTATAAAACCCCTTCATGTGCATTTTGAATGAGGGGCCATCCCCAACACAAAAGCAAGAAACACAGAGTTCCCCCAGCCGAGCACTCTGCGAAGTCATACACTCCACATACCAGAGTGTGGAGGGTAGGGGGGCAACCGGCATCAGGTCCTGGGGCAGCTGGGCCACAATCCTCTCTGTGAGCAGTGGTCACACAGCCCACCTGCCCCATGGCTGGCCGACCTGCCTGGGGACTGGGGGTAGAGCTGGGCTGATTCTTTGGCTCGAAAAACTAACACATAACTCTAGATCTCAGATGCAACTGCAGAAACCTCTGGTGCCTCCTCCCCAATAGGTGGCATAGCATCATATTGCTCTGATATTATTCTTCCTAATGCTCACACAAGAAAAAATTATAGTATTTCTACAAGATGAATAGCATAGCGCCTCATAATCCCGTCTATTTCACTAATTTAGACCGTGATTTCAGAAGTACTTCTGTAGAGACCAACACTGCCAGATCTGAAATTAGGCAATCACGGACACACCGGAGCAATCACAAAGAAACGCTAAATTATTTGCAAGGTCCTTTTGCATACTATGAATGAGGGACATGAGTTTGGAAAAAGCAAAACCTACTACCCATTCTTTAAAATATTGCTGTTTCTGAAGCCTCAGTACTCTGGAGGATATTTAAATGAAGACCCTTCCCATTCCCACCAACTCCATCCACTGTTGACCTCATTGCAAAGGACTTCTGAGCAGAAAATCCAGCCTTTGGCACATTTATTTTTGCTAGACAAACAGTAAATTTCACAGAACACATGCCAATTTTAATATTAATTCATTATACACCTTTATATATCTGTGTCATCTCAGGTCCAGATATATTCTGAGTTTCTACAACTCCTCCTACTTCCCCTTAACTCCCAGCATTTTGGAGAAGTATGGCATCATGCTGCTAGTGTTAACATTCTAGAAACAGCTTCTAAATGGGACAAACACTAGAACACAGCCATGGATGGTGAACCTTTAGACACCTCGCATGAAAAACAGAAGATAAACTTGTGCCGCCTCATAAAAATAGTAATAATTAAAAAAAAAAATCTACTGTGCCAAGTGCCCAACAGATTCTTCGCAGCAGACACTCCACCCTAACAAGATGAATAAATAAGACAGAGGGTGAACTTCTCAGAGCTGTGTGCTGCCAATAGAGGAGGTGGTCAAAGGATCTGATTGCTACTGGAATATTATAGTTTATGAACTAATACAGAAGCAAAAGTTCCTTTGTTTGTAATTACTGTTCTTAGAAGAAACACACAAAGTTAAGGTGATGAAGCACAAATATTTTAGCACAAATTGCTCCAATCAGAGGAAAAAAAAAATAAAATCTTGTTTCCTGAACAAAAAAATCTCAATAGCACTGAAGCAATTCGGAACAGAAAACATATACCCCAGCAAACAGGATATTGGCTGAAAATAATTTTTAGAGTATTTTTCAACAGAGTAAAAAATTTCTCACCACTCCTTCCTTATCAGGCTCTTACATCGGACTTTTAACAAAGTTACCTTCGCTAACACATCTGCATCCCAGGCAGTGGTCTGCCTTCCCCTCTATCCATACCCAGCGCTTACTTCTAGAACATCTCAGTGTTTTACTGCCCAGGGCCACCCTGTGCCAGAGAAGGGCAGGGATAACAAGCCGACAGCGGTCATGCCTCCAAGCACACAGGTACCCTCCTACAGCCTAAAGCGGACTTGAACAAGATCACATTACTTTTAGCACAGACCACCACGACCAGGTTTGGAGATTATTTCTCGGTACAAGCAAGAGCATCTTTTACATTCAGATATAGGCAGAGACAAGTCAGGACAGACAAGCTATCACTCATCCTAATGAGCCAGCTCCAGTCCCCCGGGAGCACTGGTGCTAACCGCTGAGCCTCGGTCCAACGGCGCTGCCAGCAGCGCGAGGGGCTGGGAAGGCTCGATATAAATTCCTGATCAGTTGGTTGCAGCATAATGTACCGATATTCTATGAAGCACCTGTTTGCACAGAGTGTGATTCCAACTCTTTTACACCGAGATATTTGCTTCTGTGTGAAAATAAGTAAATATTTGCTCCGCCGTGCCAGCTGGATCGGGGGAAGCTATAAATTGCCGAAGCCTTCCTAGACAGTAGCAGGCTGGCAGAAGGTGCGTATCTGGAGCTCGCATGCACAACACTAATTGGAAGCAACAACTATTGCAAACAGCTTCAGAACATAAACGGGAACGCCAGGAGTAGATACAACACTCATTTTCACTCTGCGGATTTTATGTCCTGTATTGCAAAGTTCATCTTTCAACTCCGCGGTTCCTGACTTCTTTAGAAGAGTAGGGCAGAGACCTGAATTTAAAAGCTGAGTTTTCACCAAGGACAGGGAAGTCTTATAACTGAAACTAGTATGAGTGCATTGTTGAGTGATTTCAAAGAAAAAGATCAAAATATACACGTTGAGATGTGATGGGAATTGATGTTTACAAGAAACTTATCACCCAAGACCCCTTCCATCACCACAAAGCAAGTTACAGGATGCAACATGCCACGTGGTGATTTCTATACATTACAGGATGCAACATGAAACACTTTACACCAGTATTTGAATCTGTTGCATGTATCAGACAACAAGTCAAAGACATTTGGGCTCTCCTTTAGCAGCAAGGGTATCCACTTTGTCTGAATTGGCATGCCACAGTTTTGATTCTGTATGAAAGAAAAAGAAAAGAAAAAAAAAAACCAACCACAAAACATTGCAGTTGTAGACTTGCTTTCAGGCAGTTTCTCTGGGGGATAAAGGATTCTTTCTGTCCAGGAAAAAGAACCATGTGTATCTTTTTGCAGAAGAAAGTATTATGAATGTAAAAAAATATTATAGCTAAGTGACCTATAGAGCAGCAGATGGAAAGATTTACTACTATAGTAGCTTAACAAATAATCCATATGAGAAGAATAAAACCAACTGGGAAGAACTGCTTTTACACCTATACAGACAGTAGTTCATACACAAGATTGCCTGCAGTGCAGTATTCCTTCTCTTAAATTTGCCATCCCACTCCTCTCCCTCACTCCCTCCTCTGTTATAAAAAAGACAATACCAACAGCTTATGTTCCTATTAAAAACATTATTAAATAAATTCATCACTTGAAGGCTTTATCTTCAAAGTGGCGGACTTCCTTGATATATAATCTAATCTTTCAAGCTCAAAGATTTTCAAACTTCATTAATAGACAAATCAATTCTAGAGGTTTGGATCTATTTGCGAGACCTACTTCCCTCCTGCTTCTCTTTTGTTCTCTAGTAGATGTCACAAAACCTTTCAATGTGCCACCAGGAGGAAACTGTGACATTAAAGCTTTCAGGTTTTGTTATCTTGTGAGCTGTGGTCTCACTTTAAACCTCCTTCCAATAGTCTCTGCACCGAGATTTGGGTTTAATAATTCGAAGGATTATTGGCAGCTAAAATGAGGATTTGTGGATCTTGAGTGAAACACATTGTAATAACAACTGTCACTCTGATTTTGATGCTCAGGCCTGCGTGTCTCTGCAGCAATATCTGTGTACTTTGATATGGTCACAGCTATGGTCTACTTAAATACTGTTTCTAAAGTCATAAAATACTCCACTGCTTCATATTTTCAAAAAGCTCAGCTTAAAACAAAAAAGCTTTAAAGCTTTTTAGCTTATAAAACTAAAAAGCAAAAATAAGTTAAAAGGAGTTGAAATAATTTCCTTTTTTTTTTTCCTCATTGCACTCAGTGGAATAACAAATAATTAAAATGGTGACTAAGTTTATAAACCCCTACCCAGACCCATGGTCACAGCAATCATCTGGATCACAATCCAAAGCCTGGGGAGACTGAGGGTCTTTGCTCCTCCACCTGTGCAAGGTGAACTGGGATACAAAGGGATCCCTGCATCCCCCAAAGGGCAGGGAGATCTCTGGGTCAGTCTTGTTTCTGCCATGTTCAGGTACTAGAACATAACGAGTCAGAGAAATGTCTATGGACAGATTAGGTGGTAAAAAAAAATAAAATCAAATTCCATTTTCAAGCTCAACAAGTATGAAAATACAAAGTACTTGTGCAGAGCCACACACACCATTACCAAATGGTTTTGTACACTCATACTCCATCTGCTGGTTCTGCAACAGATTGAAGACATCGACATGCCTTTTTTTTTCTTCTTCAAGCTGTGCAACACCCCCGCTCATCTGGATAAGTTGACAAGTGTTAAACAAGAAGTCATGTTCATCTCAATATTTCAGAGTCCATTGGGGAAAAATAAAGGGGTAAAATATTTATGACAAAATGTGAAACAACTGATCATGTAAGGAACCAAACTGTTCCTCAATATCTCAGGGTCAAAAACATTAACATGAGGTTAAAAAAATGTAGTGCTCTCTTCCATTTTGCCCCACCTTGCTTTTCTATTATACGTTGGAGCTTCCAAGAAAGTCAATTAATGTGTATTTTACTCTTTGAAACGTTTAAAATTGGGTACTTGCAGTGTATAAATTCTAAATGTCTTTTATTATTTGAGTGCTTTTTAATGCAGACTTGTGTACATTGAAAATCCATCTAAAATGGAAAGGCATTTATGTTTCAGCTGGCTTTGGAAAAGCAAAAAGAGAAACAGAAGCAGGAAGCAGCGAGCAGTGTTTGTCCCAGGACAAAGATAGGATCATGACTATGCAAATCCAGAGAGCTTAATAAATGCTTTGCAAGACTGGGTCTGTCATTTTGCTCCCAGGATGAGTTATGGTCTATATTACAGAGAGACAGAAAACAGGCACCTCCCTTCAGTCGCTCCTCAATGGAGGTTCAATGCTGAACACATGCGCTGCAAGAATACACACGTAGCATTATCCTTTCCAGTTTCCTCCCACTAACTGGGCTTTTCACACTCGGATAAAGTGACATCTGGAAACGATCATCTCATCGCACCCTCCAAAAACTACCAGAAGCAGTAATAATATGGTAATAAGGGATGAAATTTTATGAGAGATGCCACTTAACTGAAGACTAAAAGACACCATGCAATTTAAATAAATTGCTTTTAGCAGGGGATCGAGTGACGATCAAGAAAAAAAAATGCCTTTTTGCAAATTGTTGGCCACATTTTCAGCTGGTGCCAAATGCTGACTTTGGTAAAGCTGTGCCAGTTTTACACAAGCTAAGGCTACAGTCTTGTGAAGTCACATTTTTAGGACCACACTGGACATACCCTTAAATGGAGAATGCTGAACCAAAGCTGCATAAACAAATAAGAAAGAAGATAGTAACACATCAAATATCTGCTTATTTTGTTTCCTTCCCTCCACAGTTTAAGTGAGCTGAAGAAGAGGAATCACACAATGATCTGAATGCATACAAAACAATTCAAAAAACATTGTGCTGTGCACGAAGATGAGAACCCAGTTCCCTGATTAACCCCGGGTGGCTCGGTAACGCAGAGGTTGACATAATTTTGGTTTAGGATTTCTGCCCACCACTAGTCTCCAGGCTCCAGTCCAGAAGATCTGAAACCACTAATGCGGGCCTGACCATCCTGGCACTGACCTTCTCGTACAGACCCTCCCAGGTGTGCCCAGTAGATGTCAAGTAGAAATAGAACCTTGAAAAATTGCAACAAGAAAAAAAAAATCAAGCTGCTTTATAGTCACTTAAAATTTCATCCAAAATCACTTCCACTTAGAAAAGCACCGTGCACACCCCAGATCTTTACCTGCCTCAAACCTACAATGCCATGAAGTCAACCAGTGCTCGGGGGTTTGAGTTGAACAAAACAGAATGGGGTTGGTGGTGGTGGTTTGGGGTTTGTTTTGTTTTGATCTCTCTTTCTCTCTCCATTTTTGCCTCTTCAGATTGGGAATACTCAGGCTGTTTGGGACGAAACCGGGACAGAACTCAGGAGTTAAGGAATACAAAAAGAGAACAGTGTCCTAAATTCATCTGGTGTGAAAATAAGCTCTGGGCAGGTTCACTTCTTTTGGAAGAAGTCACAAGGTCCCATCATTCACAAGAACTATTCTTCTTGGCATGAAAGTCTAATGCCTTTATGAAAGTTGTCATCTTACTGCCCAGCCTGCCCATCCAGAACATAATGCTATATTCAAAGCACATTACAGGAAGCTATTAAATTAAACAGCAACACCACCAAGCAGAAACAGTCTGATGTGGAAATAAATAACTAGACTTCACCCTTATAAATAAAAATTAAAAAAAAAAAATTCTGGATAACAAACTGCCTTTGCAGATAAAAAAATAAATCCCTAGAATTTAAATCCATCATGAGCAAAATCCCTCTGGAAAAAAATCCAGACCAAAGCACTATTATGACTGCCTTTATATTCATAACTGTATTTATTCAGACTAAGATAAGGGCAATCCATCCACATGCCTCAGGACAAAAAGCCCATCTTCTGCAGGGATTAGGATAAAGAAAATTCCTCACTGTACGTACCCTGGTTAAAGGCAACAGGGCACATGCTTTGCTAGACCGAGGGATTTTCAGGCATTGGTCACTGCTAGGAACAAATATCAGATTTACGGCATACTGACGTGCTCCAGCAGTAAATCCCAGCCTCTCCTCTGCACATTGCTGCTCTCCAACACACTGAATTTAGTGCCTGAACCTTGGATGGACCATAGCCTCATGCCACACCAAGTATCTTTCCAGCTCCAACAATCTGGCTTTTCAGGAGTCCTGTGTTCAGTCAGTCACACCCAAAGTACACCAGAACACCCCACTGCCCGTTTTTGCCATTTCATTACCTCTCTGTCCCGCTCCCAAATTCCTTCTGTTCCATATAGGTCATCGCTGTTATATACCAGACAACATAGATGATTCTTTTTTCAGTTATTTTCCAGTAAATAATTCATAGATCTAGTCCATCCTCTGTTCTCTGAAATGTATCTTTCCACGTTGACCACGTTCCTACAGTCAATACACCCAGAACTTCATAGTGAGAGACACCTTTTGCCTGGAACACCCCTACAAAGGCAACCAACCGCAGCTCTGTGACTCGAAGAGAAACCAGAAATACCCTTTGCTTCCTACAGAGCTCTGCAGTTTCAACTGAAACATTGCCTGGATTGTCCAGAAGCTCTGAAAGTACATACCATACGCTAAACAGAAGTGGAAACCCAACAAAGAGGGACAAGAGATGCATACCACCCTGACATGCTTATAGGCAGAAAACATGCACGATCAAGAAACGCTTCACTTTTTTTTTGGCTGTTATTAAAGGGTAGACACTGTCTTTCTACTCCACAAAAAATTAAGTGAGGAGGGTAAAAAATAAAGCAGAAACCAAGATGCATACATTATCTACTTAATTAATTGGTCAGAGAAAATCAACATCTTCTATGTGAAGGGACTTCAGCTGTTAGGATGTGATTCAGATGAAGCCTCTGTCTTTTGATAATGCTGCCAGGCTGCTTCCAAGCACAAATTGGGGATCAAGGATCAAAAAGAAGGAATATCATAGTTTTGTAACTCTGCTCTTATCTCTCTAGCTCATGTGCCAAAGGCTATTGAGGTGGAATGAAAACAGAGTTTCAATCATCAAGCTAAGCGGACAAAGCCACTAAAATGGGCACCAGTCCCACGGGCTTTGTGGGATCCACGTACCAAAACCCAGATGCAAGTTCACGCTGTTCTCAACAGCCCACCTGCAGCGCTCCACGGCTCTGGGGAATAGGGGCTATCAAGAGAAGAACAACTGCATTTCATCGTGCTACACAAGCCTTTGATTCAGGGAATTTAGCAAGAGAGCAAAACCGAACACAAGCAGAACACACGGTGTAGAGGCTTGTCTTATCACGGCTGAGAAAAGAAAGTGCCTCCCAGCATTTACCGATACACAAAACAAGGACCCAGGCAAGGTTTTCTTCACAGCTAAAATTCTACAGGAATGGTTTTTCAAAACTAAAAAAGCATCTGTTTTGCTGGTTGTCTACAGTTAAGGTTATAAAAGACAGCGGAGCCAAGAGTTAAAATTTAACTAATATTAATAGGGAAATTAATGCATGTTTCAGGACAAGAGTAACTCCAAGTTAAATTAGTCTGGGAAGCGGTGATTCTAATAATACCTACACATCCGTTGTACAGAACTCTCAGATCACTTGATATGCCATTTGTGTAATGCTTTGACTCACACAGCAGATTTTTTTTCAGGTTGGTTTTTTTTTTTTTTTTGTAAGCTTGAGAAAAAATGAAAGCTGAAGTATAGCAGCCCTGAATCTTATTTTCCAACTTTAACATGTGAATGTTTCCTATTTAACAGGAGCTATCACCTTAAAATCAAATTGGAAAGAAGTATTTTTGAACCTGTTGTAACTCCGACTAACTCAGCACACAACAAAGTAACCTTGTGGTTGTTCAGTTTGTACATTTCATAAGAGTACACAACGGCCTCCTTTTCCTAACATTCATAACAAAGCAACAAAAACATTTCTATTAAATATGAAAATGTAGTCTTAAAATGACACAGAACTGTCAAAAGCTGCTTACTACTTCTAAACTTTGCAAGATCTCATGGTAACAAAGTACCTTTTAATAATGAAAGACAAAGGTTTTCCAACTACTGTGCAACACCACATCAAACTCCGAATGTACAGATTACCTGCATTTATATCAGCTGCTTCATCCTGACTCTTTTCAAAAGGAGTATTGAATTCAGCCACATGGTTCGAGACTTAACTTTCATTCCCCTAGGCCAAGAACAAAAATTGAGTATTGATCTTGCCAACCACTCCCTTCTCCAGGAGCCAGGTTCTGAATAACCCTGTCTCTGGCAGCTTATCTTAAGAGACAGGTTGCATGGGATCGTGTAATCCATTTTAATTTTTTCAGATGAGGACAAACCTCCTACTTCATGAAGCTTGTTCTATGAAGAATCATTGCCACACCTTTTTTTTGGGGGGTGGGAAAAGTGTGGCATTTCTCAGGACTTTTTCTCCTCTCCCATTCCATACCAAGCAACTCTCCTGTCACACTGGAAGGTTTCCCACTTCCAAACCCCATGGTCACCAACACCCCCCCATCTTCTCAGTCACCTGCTGTCACCATCCCAAAAGGCAGAGAAGCTAATGTTCAAGTTAGATTTCCCAGATAGTATTTTAACTAAATATTATTTTTAAGGAAAGTATTATTTCTCTCCCTTTATTAATATTAATTTAAACGTTACTCTTTGGCCTCGCTTTTCAAGCAAGTTTGTCCCACTGAAGGCCAACACTTTTCAGCTGAGATTCCCACCCCAATGATGACCTCATTCACAAGGTTTTTCCTTCTCTTTCCCATCCGCCAGAGAAAAAGAGACTTTTCCCCCCCTTTTCTCACTTTCTGTGGCAACTGCAGAAAGAAAAAGAGGAGGGAACAGTCAATAAGCACAGAGAAGAAAACAAGCCCCAGCTTCCCAAAGCACACTTTTGAATGAAGCCCACGAAACAAGGATTTTAAAGAGCTCTGTTAACTATTGAGGATAGCAAAAAAAACCAAACCACACTCAGAAAAAGTGCTGAACTACTAGGCACTCCTGGGAACCATGTTCAAACATACTATTCTGATCCTCTTATCTGCCCCATCCTATTATTTTGGGGGTAAAAACAAATATTTTATATCTTCCTTTCCTTTAACCACCCATCAGGAACCATGTTCAAACATACTATTCTGATCCTGTTATCTGCCCCATCCTATTATTTTGGGGGTAAAAAACTAATATTTTATATCTTTCCTTTAACCACCTGTCAAGACTGTGCCTTGTCCTAACCTGAAGCAGTATTTCTCTTTTCTGTTCCCTGCGGAGTAACTCTTCCCTCTGACTGAGTTTACTGTCTTATGCCTCAAGGGCATCTAATCTTCTCCTGTCCCAAGTCATGACCTAACAGGTCTATGGTCTTATGCCTCAAGGGCATCTAATCTTCTGTCCCAACTCATGACCTAACAGGCCTATGAAAAAAAAAAAAAACCCCACACAAAATCCACAAAAAAAAACCAAAAAAAAACAAAAAAAACACACACCAAACAACCATAAAATCCACAACAACAACAAAAATATAATTCATTTACAAAGGCATTGTTTGCCTTATTTTCTGGCAGCTGTCTCTTCCTGGAAGGAGACAAGCTGGGGCTTAATTTTCAGTATCATTTCTAAAGATCAAATACAAGAAAACCAAAAGCATCACCAGTGACATAACAGATGCCCAGGCACTTACTGTTTATAGAAATTTAGATAAGGTATTATCCAGTTTCATAAAACTTCTTTGTGTTCATTTAGAGCAAGACCTCCCATAATTAGTTTATATGGAGTTTATATAATGAAGATCTTTGCAAAGTCCACGCAACCACTTCCATTCATTCTGATCAAAAACCTGAAAATAACGAATGATCTTGATAAGACTTGTGTCATGACTTTCTAAGCCTATTCTGAGCCACTCTGGCCATGCTTTTGCTCAGTCTGACAGTCAAGAGACAGCAGACAACTGCAACCTTGTAAATTAGCTTCTGCTGCTTGATCTCAATGTGGAAGAAAAGCATGGTCCTTCCCAAGCCCTGTTCTAATTTAGAGGTGAAAATAAAAACTAAGAATCTCATTGCAAGGTGTGCCTAAATTGAAGGCTATGCCAGTCGTTACTCAGACCCCCCAGCACACAAGTATGCAACGTCTATGTGAAAAGACACTACGGAGATTATTTAGTAAAAGGGACGTTGACTTCTCACTGTCGGAAGGCTGCAGACACCTTCTGTTTATGGTTACACTGATTTCTTTCAATTTAAACAAGTAAATACTTCTCTTCCAGTATAGGTGACGTTCTCTACTATAACTTCTGCTGTCAATTTTGTTCTCTTTATTAGTAGGCCTAATAAATACAGTACCAACACTGAAGAGCCCAGTGAAACAGGACTACTCCAGTCATCCACTGATGGCACACAAATGTGTAGCAGTTCGGTACCTTCCTCTTCCAAAGAAAAAATAACAACAAAGAAAAGAACCAAAAGATTCACTCAAGAAAAGCAGCATCACTCATCCTTCAACTGCTTAAAAACCCCTCAATTTTCATTGATGTCATTTGTTCAGTACTCTAAGAAAAATCAAGGAAGTAGTGATGTTTTCTTGGTCCAGCACATTTCTGAAAATCTTTACCATGGAAGTTTTGTGCAATTATCCTCAAAATAGGGCATTTTGAAGGACTTCCATAACATATGCAAATTTGAATAATGAGCTGCATTTTCTTGTCTATCATTTCAGTTGGCATTTTGTGTAAGTTATACATCTTTAGATGTTGGGTAAGTTTCTCCTTTTCTTCGAGTCCACACTTAGATTGAGATCATTAAAATTTCTCCCACCCAATGCCCTAAACAAAACATAAATGCCATCTCCATCAATCTCAACGAGCTCTGTATGACAACTAACATTAATAGAATGACCTTCTCCTGTTAGATTTTCATTAGTAAATTAGGACAGAAAATAGTGAGTGGCACATCTTCACCAATTTGAACAAATTATCTACATCATCCTTCATGATGTTGGTCGATACCTATGCTGAGCAAGGAAACTCAGCAATTTGGGATCCAGTACATGATATCATTAAGCACAAAGCCAACATCCCACAAAGCCAAA
>NW_010135942.1:0-6932 GCF_000699245.1 Pterocles gutturalis | reverse complement strand
ACAGGGCTGCAGACACATGGCCCTCCTGTAACAGACAGGCCACACAGCTTGGTGTCATCGGCAAACTTGCTAAGGGTGCACTCAATCCCACTGTCCATGTCTCAGACAAAGATGTTAAACAACACTGGTCCCAGTACTGACCCCTGCAGAACCCCACTTGTCACCGGTCTCCACTTGGACATTGAGCCATTGACCACAACTCTTTGAGTGTGGCTGTCTAGACAATTCCTTATCCAGCGAGTGGTCCTTCTGTCAAATCCATGTCCCTCCAACTTAGAGACAAGGATGTAATGTGGGACTGTGTCAAAGGCTTTGCACAAGTCCAGGTAGATGATGTCAGTTGCTCTTCCTCTATCCACTAATGCTGTGGCCCTGTCATAGGCACAATTTTCCGTTGGTAAAGCCGTGTTGGTTGTCACCAGTCACCTGCTTGGTTCATCATCAGCAAACTTAATCAGGGTACATTTGATCCCATCATCCAGATCACTTCTGAAGATATTAAACAGTGTTGGGCCCAGTATTTCTCCCTGGAGAACCCCACTTGTGACAGGTTGCCAGTTTGAAAAGGAGCTATTTACCACCACCTTCTGGGTGCAGCCTGTCAGCCAGTTCCCCACTCACTGCACAGACCACTTGTCTAAACCACAATGCACCAGTTTCTCTAGGAAGCGGCTGTGGGAAACCATATCAAAAGTCTTGGAGAAATCCAGGTAGACACGTCCACTGCTCACCCCACATCAACCAAGTAGGTCACTTTGTCACAGAAGGCGATCAGGTTTGTCAAGGACAATTTGCCCTTGGTGAATCCATGCTGGCTTTTCCTAATCACGTGCTTCATTTGACTTGTGATAGCCTGCAGGAGGATTTGTTCCGTAACTTTCCCGGGGATTGAAGTAAGATTGATGGGCCTATAATTTCCTGGATCCTCCTTTAAGCCCTTCTTGCAGATGGAGGTGACATTAGCCTTCTTCCAGTCTTCTGGGATACCCCTTGATCTCAACGATTTCTCAAAGATTATGGAGAACAGTCTCGCAGGTGGGTCCCAAACCTCCCTCACAGGCTATATAGTCATTGAACAATGTCCTGAAAAATGGGAAGAGAGGTGACAGCCCCCTCCTGCCTTCCAGCTTCCCCCCCTACAGTAGAGAAGGCTGTCAGGTCTCTACTCCTTGGCAGTGCGGAGAGGTCAAGGACAGACCACACCGCAAGGCAGCCCAGGGCACAGATCCTGCTGCAGGTACTGCCCTTGTGCTCACAGCCATGAGACAGCACATTCAAAAGATGCCAACTGCTGCATTTCCTTCCCTCCCCTCAGTGCGGGGATGGGGTGAGGCCCAGGCAGCTGCTGAGCTACCACTTTATGTTGATGATCATGACATCTTACAAAGAAAATGTGAAGAAAACATGTTTCATCCAGGGGAAGGCCACCTAGGATCTTAAATCTGGTATGAAGGAATGTTCCCTATGTGCTAGGGCTTGCTGAGGATGGGAAACCACTTCCTGCTTGGCCAAGAGCTGCAAGCAGTATAATTAGCGCTTGCTCGTAATATTAAACATCACCAGATTTAACCTGAAGGATCACTGGGAACCCCTAATGCAAACCTGAACTATGTAACTCCCCTGGACCCGAGGGCAGCTATAAATACTTTGAGTGTCCATACTGAGAGCAAGCCCCCTCCCCGACCCCGTGAAGCTAAGCTACTCTGTTATTTTTGCATATTACATAGTCTTATTTAGTGCTGCCTTTGCACTTTTATGGTGACTGTCCAACAGCAACTCCTTATGTGATAAGTGTTAACTCAATGTTTTTAAATATACTGGCTATGTCACTGTGAGCTTTTTTGAACCTCTGAAATAAGTGAACCGCTTCGGTGACTGACATTACCATCATGGTATGCACTCAAGGCAACTCTCCCTTCTTCTTGTTTTCCCACACGTAAACCTTTACTATGTTGCTGTGCATAGAGATGCCTTCCTGCCGCTGCCACCTCCCCCAGACTAGAGGAGGGGGCTAGATAACATATTAGCCCATACTCCAGAAAGGATGTATGCAGTACACTCTACCAATCTGCACACTTAAAAAGACAGCAGGTTTCCTAGTTACTGCACACATTTTAGATGGAAGAGTTACAGTTTGGCCATGGGCCTAAGCCAGCAAACTCCATGTGAGATTTCCTTGGATCTCACAAACAGTACATGATATCAACCTACATCTGTTTCCAAAATCTTACAGCATGAAGTAGAAGTTGGCCTGCTAGTTCATGTGTTTTACTCCCAGTGACACCAGGAAGGTTTTGACACGTGTATCAAGAGGTCCAACACCCTGGAGCCGTGTTTTGTTTAGACTACTAATGCTAGAAACTGCTCTGTAGCTTTAAGTACACAATGTTGAAAATTGTAAGTCAAGCTGACACAAGAATTCAGTTTTAGTACAGGAATCCATGGTCCTGCAAAATTCTCTGCAGGATTTCTATTTCTCTTTAACAACTGTAATTTCAGCCTCAAACCCATTTGGGAGTTCATATATAACATTAATGCTATAATGGAAAAGAAAACTAACTTCCTAAGCTAATAGGTGAACGCAGTGTCTTAAAACCAGGGCAAGAAGATAATCTTTAACAAAAGCATCAATGAATCTTGGCTGCTGATTAATAATTAATTAAAATAATCCCTTACTAGTTTTGATTAAAAAGGTGTTGGCACAAATTACAATGTCAGAGGACAGAAAAGTACTTGCACACTCATAAAGATTATAGCAGAAAAGTATTTAAGAACAGCAGAACACAAAGTTTAGCACTGAACTTAAAACTGAATTTTTTTTCTTAATCTCATGAAGTTTAACTTCAGAGGGCTGCTTACCTACCAGACTATGTACTACAATGGCCTTTCTAAACTGAAAGAATAGCTTTTTCCATAGTAAATCTCCTATTTTAAGCTTTAATTTCTCACAGCATTCTCAACTCTTAGAAACTGTTTTTTTATTACCTAAAATTCTGTATACACTTCTTTAGACATGGAAGACTATATCTCCCTCTTTTAAGATACAGATCATAGAAAATTATTTAATTATTCTTTATCTTTAAATTAATACTTTGATTCCAGTGCTTAATACATTCAAGAAAAAGTCCAAAATGCTAAAACATAAAAACCCCTTTCTAACAACAGTTACAGAATAATTAAAAATAATCAGTGTTCCATTTTTAAAGACCCTAATTTGCTCTTTAGCCTTTTATTGGTCTGATTCATATTTAGGGAGCTAAGAGCAAAGAAATGGAAATCTAGCAAAAAGCACCTTTAAAGACGCAGAATTCTATAACTGTCCCTTCTTTAACTTTTACTATTTCTACTTGTTCTCCCTAATAATTCTCCCCTGTTCTCCCCTCACCCTACCTTCACTCCATCCATATAAGGGACAATTTTACTGATTTTTTTTTTTTCTTATTGAAAGGACTGGATGGTGCAGCTAGTTGGCTGCAGACTTCCAGAGAAGATTTTCAGAGAAATGCTTTAAAATTTCCTGTGCAGTTCTGGAAGAGCTACTTGAGGCTCAAGCAGCAAAGTAACCAGCAGTGCAATGAACTGCTGGATTGTGATATCCTGAACTTTCACACATCTCTTCTTCCATTAGCAGTTGTGAACTTGCCAAAGACTGAAAAGGGGAGAGGCCTTCAGCTGGTTTTCCTTAAAGTGCTGACAACACATCAGCACTGGCTACATTCCTACTGCTGGCAAATATGGAATGGCTATGTCATTTTGATATTCATCAGCAACTTGACAAGGGTTGAAAACTTCAGGTTTGAGAGGGTTTTTTGGGGTTTTTTGTTGTTTGGGGTTTTGTGTGTGTGTGTGTGTTTTTTAACAGACCAATACTGAAGTAAACAAGCACTGCAATGCTGGCTCTACAAATAAGGCCATCAACCTCTGAAAAAGGAAACAGATCTCCTACCAACAGCCCATTTAAAACATCAAAACCGAAGTGTGTCAGAGAAGGCATCACAAATCAATGGTATTAGTCTACACAATCCTCTTTATGTAGGCTTTCTATTTCAAATGGGTAGGATAATATTACTTTCAGTTTGTATTCTGACATTTACCTGTTGTTTTTTTTAAGATTTTGCACCCCTAGAGTTCTTAGCATACAACTGTGCATATGAAAGAGCTAGATGGCAGCACTCCCTCCATTTAGTTTTTAAAACCTTTTTCATCATTCATCAAATCTTGGATACAGATTTTGGGACAGGAGTGTCTGAATGCTTATAGCGGAGAAATTATTACAGCATAAACTTTAAAAGTGGAGGGGGGTAGGTATCACATTCCCACAGACTAATTTAGAAGTTCATAATCTCTTATAATGAGGGCCTGCTATCCACTCTAGCATACCGATGTTGCATAACTACACTGCCATTAACACGATGCATACATCAGTGTGATAATTACTGTACTGTATCCAAGGGTCATGGACTGAAAACTGACACACTTCAGCACTTGTGACTCTCATTAATGCATCTCTGAACAATAGTTTGACAATCAACAGCCTAAGAAATTTACCTGTAACTGCAAACCCAGCATAATTTTTAGTCTGTGAATTTTACTTCTTCACACTAATAACAACTTAAACCTGCGGTATGTTAAATCAGTCTTTACATAAGGCTAGGATTCCCTTCATGAAACTAATTCTGAATATTCCCCTTTAAGAAGCCCCACATAAAGAGATCAAATACTGTAGCATCCACAAATAACAAAAGCTCCTGGAGATTTAATTATTAACTAGCGATTATTACTCCATTAAAGATGTTTCATGCACACATGCTACACTTGATGTTTGCACAGTTTTAGAGGTTGGCATGAGGATCTAACAGAGTATTTCTTTAAAAAACGAACTCCTGATCCTTATCTAGTAGGCCCATATCTGTGGTAGCTACTTCTTTATCCCAACAGAGCGATATATTTTAATTAACATTATTGAGTTCCATAGCTTTGCCCCTTGTTAAGCACAAATGGCCAAAAAAAAAAACCGTGTAAGGACACACCACTTTAAAAAGTCTAAAGAACTTGAAAAAAATAACATCTCTTAAAGCTGCTCGCTCCTGAATTCTGGATTCCTTACAATACAGAAGAAGAATCCCCCAAGTTCCAGAGGTTTTAGGGTATAGCCCAGCCCCCCCCCACAAAAGGGGGAAGTACCACAGTCGATGCTCCAAGCCAGTGCTTTGATGATTGTATCACCTTCTATTGCAAGCTTATGTCTCTGTTCTGTCTCTTCAACTCAAATACTTGGTCGCTAATCCCCTGGATTTTTGGACACCACTAGAGAACAGATCACCAGGCAGCTGTGCTTCTTCAAATATCTACAAACATCGATACAGTTTTTCATTTCTTCTGCAATTATACCTTGTCTCACACTAAGATGCTTACAAAAGTTCCCCTCAGAGAAACCCCAACTAAATCCCAAACCTTTTAACCAACAATATAGCTGATAAGCGTTAATAAAGAACCTCTTTCCTAAATGACACGAGTTCATTCATTCCATACTGTCTTTCCTATTACATGAGAGGGACTATTTTACATACTTTTTCCATACTTTTTCCTCTTGTAGAAGGGTGGCTCAATACAACCCTGTGCTAACATGAAGTATCATTAAAAGCAAAGAACTCCCAGGTTCCTGCCTTGATGCTTGATCTCATCATGTTTGAGCTCAAATGTCTCACTTAGGTGAGGGGCTTTCAGGTGCTACATGTTTTAAAGCTAGAAGGCAAGAGCTCCTGTCTCAAAGAACCTTCTGACCTTTGCTATATAAATAACTTGACTCCCTTAGGTTATGTAATCAAAAACTGGTCAGGAACACACTGAAAAATTGTTTTCAGTCTTCATCAAGGGCATTTCTGTGCTTAGTTCGTGGAGCAGAATTAAAAAAAAAAATTACACATAGCACCTACACACAGCACAATTACAAGACAAAAATAAAGCTGCTGATGTTGTTATTCATAGAAACGACCACTTTGAGGCCTTTTTTAAAGTGTTAAAATACTATACTAATAAATACTAATACTAAACCCTGACTCGAAAACATGTTACTTATCTCACCTTTAAGAAAGCCCCATGACTGAGAACTTGAGAAGTTACACACTTTAAACCTGAAAAGGGAAAATTCAATTTTAGTAAATCTTCATAATAGATTTTCAATAATCTCTAGTACCGTGGGTTTGAAAAATTACCCCAGAACACAAAGTTTCTTGGAACAAAACCAAAAAGTATCCTCAATTCTGCATTTTTCCACAAGAGGACACTAAAATAATGGGAAAAATGGTTATACAAAAAATATACAACTACCATTTACCATTTTCCTGCATTAGCTAAATAGAATGTTTTTCACTTAAAAACTATTCTGCAGTGAAGTTGAAATTAATGCATAATTACTTTTGTTCTAATGTGCATTTTAGTCATTCTTGTGATTAGTATGTGGCTTTTAATGTGCCTCAGGTGGCAGGAAAAACAGATGTATTTAAGCTGAGCAACAGCACAGAAAAATCCTTACACTTCATTTGAAAGTGAACTATTAACCCTACATTTACAGGGAAGCAAGCACAGGCTTAACTTCACAGTAAACTCCCAGGCACCACGAGCGCCGGTGCATCTGCAGGACCAGGCTGTGCTCACTGTGCTGCTCCTTCGGCTGCTCTCCTGACCCCACAGCCAGGCACCAGCGAGTTACATCCTGATGGGAGGGGAAAAAAAGCGAGTAAACCAAACTGAAGCCGCAGCCCGGGTCCCCTGCGCCCCTTGGCTCGGCAAGGGCCCCTCACGGGCCGGCGATCGGGGAGGCTGCGCGGAGGGGAGCGGGCCTTCATGGCTTGGGGGGCTGGCGGCCGTGCCTGTGTTACCTCAGGGCAGAGGCCCAGCACCCAAGCGCGCCCACAGCCCGCCCTTTGGAG
>NW_010135941.1:3960-6011 GCF_000699245.1 Pterocles gutturalis | reverse complement strand
TCCATTGGCAGAACAGCTGCACACACCAAAAGCCCTGGGACACCTTAAAAGTAGATTTTTCCTGAGATCGCTGTGGGAAGACCCACATGCGAACGCTGCTGGATGTCAAGATTTATTTTATAATTTAAGATGTTTCCATACATAACGAGAAGGAGCAGAGCCCGAGGCACACAAAACCCAGCCGTACAGACCCTGCAGAGACACCCACCACGGCAGAGCCCCTCTGCGAGAGCAGCGGGACAGCCAGGGGCAGGTCCCTGCATGGCCACCGCGGGGACCTGCAATGCTTCGCGGAGGGAATACACCCAGACTCTGACAAAGCCCCCACGGTTCTGACCCCCACAGCAGCCTCTGGTAGAAAATTATACCCATTTTAAGATTAAATTTTTTTTTTTGTCCCCTCTGCTCACGGCTGCTCCAGCCCCAGGTTTCCATTGAGTGCCGGAGGCTCTGGCAGAGACCCGCGTGCTCCAGAGCAGAGGTAAAAAAAACAATTACAGAACCATTTTGGGATTACAGAACACCGTTAAACCCAGAGACCCACATTTTAATTCTCTACCTGCCAAACCCCGTGACCAGGAGGCTTTTCTCCCCTCCACAAGGGGTGAGGAGTTTGAGTTGCCTGGGGTCCTTGGTGAAGACAAAGCCATTAATTGTTTTGGTGGCTGAAAGCACGCTCAAAAAATGAGCAGTTCCATGAAGTGGGATTTTCTGGAGGTTTTTTTCTTGTGTTTTTTAATCCGCAGAACGTCCAGCTCCTGCACTTCCCCTCGAACTCTTCCCACTGCTCCCCAAACACCATCCTCCCTCCTCAACACCAACCACCACCCGGACAAGGGGTGCACATGCTAAGGCAGAAAAAAATAAATCTCCAAGTGCCTGCAGAGCTCACCGTGCATCACCTCCCACCGCTCACCAGCTTTAATATCCTTTCTGAGCTGCCTATTTTCATTAAAGTTGCAGAAAACTTTTGTTGTCAAGCCCTCCTTCCTGCTAACGTGCCCGACCCTAGGCACTGGGATCGGAGGGTACGAGGAGCCAGGGGCTGACGGAGCAAGAACACAACCCCTGGTTCCTCGGGAAACCAGGCCAACAGCATCCGAGGGGCTGGGCAGCGTGAGCCGGCAGCAGTTGCCCCCACACAGCTGGAGCTGCCCTTGGAGTGAGCGCGAGCAGCAGAAATAGATCGCTAATTAGCTGGCTTCCCCAGGAGGAACGGTTCTTTCATTTTAATCGAGGTCACTGATGGCATCCTGAACTCCAGTGAAAATCCACTTCCAGAAAGGAAAAAAAGCCAGGATGGTTTAGGGATGGCATAAAGCTGTTGGGCAAAATTCTGCCTATAATTATTTTAGAAACACAGTTATCTGCCTGTCTCTCTTTCTGCCCAGCCAGCTCTTTGGTTCCAAACACAACGTACTCATAACTTACCCCCAAGTAAAATAAATAACAATCAATGCAAATCCAAACCTCTCCAGCCAGCAGGGACCACCGCTGCGGAAGCAGAGAGCTGGCTCCCCGCAGCCGAGCATCCCCCTGCTCCAGCCCCGCGAGACCACGACCGACGGCTGCGGGACCCGCGGTCGCTGCTGAAGCTTCTGAAACACAGGTGATTAAATCCCAGCTTCAGAATTACCTCGGCCTTATCCTCACCAGAGGAAACTTCTTTTTGCTTTTAATTAAAGGAATTAAGCAGCCAGTGGAGACCTGTGCTTCACCAGGAAACTCATCCAGCTCCGGTGTGAAACTACGAGGAGACATCAGCTCATTTTGTTCTGCTGCAAATGATCTGGAGATGATCGTCAAGGTCCCTTCCAACCCCAACCATTCTAGGATTCCAGGATTCTATGATAAATCCACTTATTAAAAAAATCAACCCCAAATACATAGACCTATGCTGAAGGGAGACTGCTCAGAGCAACTGTTTGCAGCACAGCATGGCAAGAGCTTCCACCCCTCCATCAGTGCCCTCCCGAGGTCCTGTCGCACCCGAGCTGTCCTGGGACCCCCCAAGAGCCCTGCTGCGGGGCTTCCAGTGGGTCCCCAGGCAG
>NW_010135941.1:1562-3929 GCF_000699245.1 Pterocles gutturalis | reverse complement strand
GCGGCCCCGCCGGCCGTGCCCCCATCCCTGCTGCCAGGCAGGCAGAGGCGCTTTGTCGTCACACATTCCCTCCCAGGTCATCGTCGGCATCATTTTCTAAAAAATTTATGAAAGCGGAGCCCCCACTCCATCCTCAGTGACTGCTCCCGACGTGGGAGCTTCGTGCGCTGAAAGAAGGGTGTACGAGGATTAAAGGGAAAATCTGTAAAAGGTTTCAACTTGAGCCTCCTGCATTCTTTCAAAGAATAGCTCCGGCAGCTGTCCCCCCAGCAGAGACGGGAGTTAACGGCAATTACCGGGTGATGGGGGGGTAGAGCTGGTAAGAGACACTGAGCGCCCCGGCAGCCGCTGTCCTGCCGAGGAAAACTCTTGAAATACCTTTCCCCAGGGCTTCCAAGCCTTTGTTGATAAAGTTTTAATTCCATGCAACTTCTATTCACGTTTCAAGCTTAGCCCAGGTAAAGCTTGGACTGTATTTACAGAAAAATGATCTCCCATTCTCAGAAAAGATTCATGTTTAAAATATTGACTAGGTTATGCTGCCAGCTGTGGTTTATATTTTATTTTGCTTATTTTCTTCTATCCTGAACCCAAAGCCGCGGGTGCTGTTGGGCCATCCCTGGCCAAGGACTCACCAGGGTTGCGGCTCCTCGGAGCTTTGGTGTCCATCGGGCTCGGTTTAGCTCCCGGGCGCCTGCTCCAGCCGCTGGCTTTCCTCCTCCCCCTGACCGAGGGAGAAGGACGGGTTTTGCTCAGGATTATCCTCTTTGTCACATCCTTACGGCAGTGTTTGAATGCAGGGGTAAATTATAGGAAGGAAGCCAGCTAATACAGGCTGTCTCCATTAAAACATAAAAAAAAAACAACAAAAAAAGACTTTCTTCTATGAAAAATTCCATATTTATCTACTTCCTCAAACCACCCAGATCCAGCCATTAACAGAAAAAGATTTTCCCATTAAACACTGAAATACGATCAAGCCCACCTCGTTGGGTAGACAGTTGGACTCATTGGGTTGACGGTTGGACTTGCTGATGTTGAGGTCCTTCCAACCTTCCTGATCCCGTGATTCTATGACTCTACCTCCTTCCTTTCCAAGGAGAACCCCCACCTCTTGCTGACAAGCTTGGGACAACTACAAAATTCCCCCAAAGACTATCCAGACACGATTCCTGTCCCAAAGAGCTCAGGAAACACTAGCACAGATGACAGAAGCAGCGACAGGCACCGGCAAGGAACGGCACGGCGTCTTGTCGCCCCATCCTGGCCCCGCGGCTGCCAATGAGCAGGAGGGGATAACGCACGGACCAGAAACCGGAGGAGAGCTGCTGGAACCAGGACAAGCGATGCAAGGGGCTCGGGCATCGGTCTGGTCGCCTCCAAGGGGTTTGCAGACAGAGCGGTAGCTGCAGCAAGGTGGTGATGCTGATGCCTTTTAGGAAAATAATTTTTTATTACTCATACAATGGTGATACCTATACTGGGAAATGAACTTGGGAGCACCAAGGCTTTGAGCAGATAATGCTGTTCAGGAAGGTCTTGACTAGTCGCAACAGAAGGCAAGATTTGCTCCAAGAGACGTAAAAATTGCTAACTACTGCCCAACCTGAACAACACGAGGCTTCTCCTCAATCTAATAATGGGTGGGTTGGATGCACCCAGCGACTCCAGCTGCCCGAGGCTACCCCAGGAGCCGGGGAGTGACGAGCTGCAGCCCCAAAGCGATGCTGAGCAGGGAAAACGTCAAATTTCAGGAGATGCAACTGAAAGCTTTTCATTTGTTTTAATTACTCCGCGAAGTGGGATTTAGGCGGAGGGAACGGCACTGCAACCTGGGAACAGCAAACCAACGCCGCTGGCTCCTTGTAAATGGGGTGCTCAGCTCCAGGCTGCTGTGCCACGTCCCTGGAGACTGTCACCAATGTCACCAAAGGGCCACGGCCATGGCTGGATCTGCCCAATAAGCTCAACTGCCGCGTTCGTTCAGGGGGGAGGCTGAACCTCCCTGGATGGCGGGTTCTTCATCTGAGAAGCAGGAATCACACACCCTGGGGAAGGGCTGGGAAGGACGGGTTGCTGAGCAGTTCTCGCAGGACAGCTCTGTGCCGTGCGCCTTCAGCTCGCCTTCTGCATCGCAACGGCGGAAAAAAAAGATGTCTTTTGGACCAGAAGCAACAGCTCGCAATTCTGTAAAATCCCAACTGCACACAGATCAGATCAAGTTTTCCCACAAGCCATATAAAACACGTACCACAGTCCCCATCAGGCAAAGACCCGAGGTGGGGAGGGCACGTGCAGCTCCGGAGCGTGGCACACGCAGCTGCCAGCCCCTCATCCCCCCCCGGCCGGGCGCACGTGGGGGCCCGG